>NC_089213.1:6605371-6640371 GCF_963930695.1 Labrus bergylta | reverse complement strand
CTGACTCTGTGTGTGTGTGTGTGTGTGTGTGCGCGCGTGTGTGTGTGTGTGTTCTCTCCTGCAGGTGTGCTGTATAACCAGTTCCTCTCCCAGGTGGACTTTGAGGTGCTGAGAGACCGAGCTCAGGTTGGATTTTGTTTTTCTCTCTCCATCACTAAATATTTATAATTAATCATCATTATGAATAAGCTGCACGGTGGTGAAGTGGTTGGCGCTGTTGCCTCACATCGAGAAGGTTTCCTGGTTCGAATCCCCTGCTGGGCAGGGCCAGAGTTTGCATTTTCTCCCTGTGCATGCTGGGTTCTCTTCGGGTCTTCAAATAAAAAACAAATATAAAGAGAACGATGCTTTGATAGAGGTTGTTAATGAAGGACAACATGTGTGGTTACTTCCTAGATAACAAGATAAGTAATCTAATTTATTTAATTTGATATTTTGATCTTTTTTTGGAATGAGCTTCCATTGGATAACACATCCTGTTTACGCCTTCAAAGTGGACCTTTCAGGCTCACTGTCATGATTGTCACTTCTATGTATCAACATGTTTCTGTTTGAAGTGCTGATAGGTTCTGTTCCTCCTGCTGCTGTTCTGTAATGTTGTTGTGGTTGGGTTTCAGGGTCTGGGCTGTCTGGTGTGGCAGGATGTGGCTCACAGGGTGATGGTGGTGTCGCCTCAGGGACACAGCGAGGTGAAGAGGTTCTGGAAACGACAAAAGACTCACACGTAACACAAGGACAAAAGATGATTACTCACACATGACATGGGGCAAAGAGACAAAAACAACACATAAAACGGGGAAGAGGAGAAAGACTCGCTCTTAATACAAGGACGAGAGACGGAGACTCACATGTAACGCGATGAGGTGCAGTGAGGCCTCTGAGGTCACCTGTTCATCGCTGTAAGAAAGAGGAGAGGATTTAATTATTTTGTATATTTCAAAAGATGTTTATTTCGTGTGTTTTGGATTAAACGGTGAGAGTGAAAATATGTCTGCTTATTTGTCTCTTGAAGGCTGAACTGAAGCTGTTTCATCACAAAGACTGATGATAATGAGTTAACTTTCTTTAGATCTCGGGGAAAAAAAAGAGATTCGTTCATTATGAGGGGAAAACCAGTGTAGTTTTCAGGAGATAAGAAGATAAATAAGCTGAGATCTCGACATAACGACCAAAATTTGCTTATCGTGGGAGAATGGTGTCAAACAAATAAAATGTATTGCTGCACGACTGCTTGGCGCTTACGTTGCTATGCCTCGCAAAAGGCAGATTTTTATCAAATTAAGTCAAAATGACAAGAACAACTTCTCAACCTGGAAACTGGGACGACCTGAGGAGCATACGAATTCAGCATCTGTTCCTGTCGGGGGCTTTGGAGTCCCATCGATGGCGGTCTCCATGCTGGAAATGCTGCCTCGCTCTAACTTTCAGTCAACCTAACGACAGGCTGAGAGCTGAGAGCTGAGGCTGGTTTTAAACCTCTTGACAAACCGTTACACCGCGCCCACCTGTCAATCATGTCAGCTACACGCCTTATTGTGAATAACTCTTATTCTGCATAAAATCAAATCAGATGAGTCATCAAAAAATTCACCGCCCCGTACAGTGTGTGCTGATTGAGTCATGAGCTAATCAGACCTATTTGGTTTTTTGAACCAGGCTGTAAACATGTTAATTTCTTTATGTAAAAACAGGCTTTTTTGTGTGTGTGACTTCCTGGGCTTCTGCAGCCAGCCTCTAGTGGACACTCGACAAACTGCAGGATTTTGTATTTCAGCACTGGCTTCATTTTCAACACCAGAGTTTACCGCTTGATCTCAAGAAAAGAACTGGTTATCAGGAAGACGGAGACAAGGCAAATATATTTATGCATATCTGCTTAAGGCTGCCGTACTAAGTATCCCTTCTCTCATCTGTTCTTTCTGTAATTAATAGCCTTCTCCATTTGCAAAATGTTACTTCTTTCAACACATTTCTCAAACTTCCCCCTTCCTGAAATAGCCTCAAACTGAAAAACATCAAAACTACTCAAAAAACAACATGTAAACAGAATGGGAGAATACTTTTCTTCTGTTAATTTCTCTAAAACAAAAGCAAATTGAAAAGCTGGTGAAACTTTTTATTTTTACACCAAACATTCCTCCGTTTCAAAGTCAAAGTCAAAGTCAACATTATTGTCAATTTCAAAATATGCCAGACATACAGTGGAATCGAAATTGCGTTTGTCTTCGTCCCGCGGTGCAATACAACCAAAATGAGGTAAAATAAGATAAAATAAAATGAGGTCAAAATAAGATAAATAATATTTACATTAATAAATTCTAAATTGTGCAAAAGGTACAAAATGGTAAATAAAATAAAATAAAATTTAAAGAAAAAGTAAACTTGTGCAATATGTGCAATGTGCAGTAAACTGAGTGTACTTTTGAATTTATGAATTAAAACGTGCAAAACATGCTTTGGAGCCAAACAACATTAATTATTGTAATTTTTTATAACAACAACAAAATAATAATGCATCTATATGAACATTAATAGTTGAATAAGTAGATAAAATCAGCCGTGCAGGGCAGAGAATCGCACAGTTCCTCTGTCATCATGAGCAGCCAGAGTGAGGGCTGGCTAAAGTTAGCATTAGCGTTAGCCACATCATGTTTGTACTGCAGCCACAGCCGGACGTGATAACACTTTATGATTATTATCATAAGTGTGCTTCAGGCTGTTCTCAACCAGTGTAAACACGGGCACTGGACTTTCCTGTCCCGGGACATAAACTCGATAAAAGGGATAAAACCGACAAGCCGGACTCCAGGCCGCAGATGGAGCCGGGGACCTCGCGTGAAACTCCGACCGCCGCGGGGGTCCCCAACCCGGCCTGTCTGCGGGAGGAGACCCCGGGGGAAGAAGCGAAAGGCGGATCGGGGAGCACCGGGATGCTGCAGCGGAGAGGAGTGAAAGGAGACACCGAGGAGGAGGCGAAAGAGCAGGAGGAGGGAGATGAAGATGCGTGGAGCCGGAATAGAACCGGAGGGGAGGAAGAGGATGCTGCAAAATATGAGGAGGAGCTGGACCCAAGAATACAGGCATGTTATTTTTATATCAGTATTAATTAAATATATTTATTCAATTGTTTTATCAACGTTTTGCAAAAGTGCATCTTCAAAGTGAATAAATCTGAACAATGTAAATATAGGTACACATGATGGTACTGGTCTGCTCCTTGCACAGACTGGTACCCACCCAGCATCAACTGCCTCTGCCTGCAGGACTGCTGATGCACCCCCCCCCCTCCCCTTTCAACACTGTATCATGGCTTTTATTCCAGATTTTCTGTTCATACTGTGCCTTTTATAGATTATATTTGCTTTTTGTTTGCAGGAGGAGCTGGAGCACCTGAACCAGGCCAGCGATGAGATCAACAAGCTGGAGCTGCAGCTGGATGTGAGACAGTTTGTTTGTATTCTTACAGCCTCTGTTTCATGTCAGGGTTCACTGAATTTGGCATGTGATGCTTGGTCCTGTGTGTGTGGGTGTGTGTGTGTGTGTGTGTGTGTGTGTGTGTGTGCTCCCTGCAGGAAGCCCGGTCCAGCTACAGGAGGATTCTGACTGACTCTGCCAGAAAGCTGAATGGTCAGGGCTCGCAGCTCGGCGCCTGCATCGAGAAAGCGAGGCCGTACTACGAAGCCCGCAGACTGGCCAAAGAAGTGAGTGTTGTAGCTGAAGATGAGACATGAGTGTGTGTGTGTGCATGGATCAGTGGAAGAGGGATACATTCAACATGTGCATTGCAATCAGTGTCTTCAGTTTTTCTGGACTTACAAACACAAATGAATGATGTGTGGTTAAAAGTACGTTTTAAGAAAAACTAAAATTGCATGGAAATCAGGTTCAAACATGAACACTGCTACTTAATAAGTGATGAGGCACTGACTCTAAAGACAATCTTTCAGTGTAAAGTTTGGAGCCTCCTGCTGCTCTGAAGGTTGACAAAAAGTGTCACAGTCTCTGTCCTGAATGTACCTCAGTGAATCCCTCAGGTATGGTGTAGTGTATGAGCGTTATAGTTGAAGTTGATTAAAAGTCTTTGAGCTCTAATGTTGAGAGAAACTCAAGCGGGGGGTCTGCAGCGATTTAAAAGCTGAAACTTAGAAGGCTGTTCTGCTTTATTGCTTATCAGAGCCCAACCTCAATAACCAGAGAGGAAATCATATAGATTATGACTTCTGAATTGGCATCATAAAATTATTAAATAAACAAAGTTTTTTGTTTGCACGAGTGTCGGTTCAGTCTGCCTCCATCAGACTGGACAAACGACTCCATCATGTGACCAGAGGTGTCGTAAACCAACATCATTTACCCTCTGTGTGTATTTTAACCATGTTACCCGAGTTGGATCGTCACTTGTGTATTGTATTTCTTTGTTATAGTTTCTGGTAGTGCTCATGGCTATAAGATTAGTGGTGAATGTGGAGAAAAAGACATGACTATACCATCGAGTATTTCCTAACATAGAGTCAGGGTTAGCAGTTGTTTAAGAAAAACATAAAATGAATGTAATGTGGATGTTATAATAAATGTTATTAATACATTTAGTTATTAACACATGACTATAAAGGATGACAAGAGAGCGCTCTGAGACGAGAGAGAGAAGTTGTTTATTTCGAGCGAGCAAACTAGGGTCCATGTCAGCAGTGATTTCTCAGATTGAACGATTTGTCTGTAATGAAACGAATTGATTGATAACACTTTGAACTCTTGAAGCTGTGGGTCAGAAGTGTCAGTCATGTTTAATCAACACGCTGAGGACTCATTGAAAGTGTAATTAAACTGAAGAAGGCTGAGCAGAGAGAGCAGAGGTCTAATGGTTTCAATAAAGCCAATAATGGATTATTAATCTGAACTGTTAACGATGTCATCTGTGGTTATAAAAATGCTAATGAGAGTGAGTCTGGGAAATGTGGCGATGGTGTTCAGATGCAGACTTTAAACATGAGAGGAGATCCGCTAAGAGTCTGCTTCATAAAGTGTTGTGCAGTCATTAATCTGTCAGAGCGACCTCGTCTCCTCCCCTTCATGCAGCCGAGCGTCCTGCTGCTCCCTCATGCAGAGACAGAGAAAACACACCTGATCAGAGTAACCTTGACTTTAACAGCTGCCTGCAGGCGGACGGACTCACTGAGCTGCTCAGACTTTTTATTCCACCAGGATAGATCACAAAAACACTTTAGTTTTACTTTAGAGGGGCACCTAGGGGTGTAGCACGAGGCCAGATTAGAGGGTGACACGGGTCTGTTCAGCAAAAAGTCAGAGTTTGAAGTGTCACTGAAGCCATTTTCACACATGAACGCCTGCGAATTTCAGCTCCAAAACGCTGTGTTATCTGGTTGCTCCCATTTGCACCTGACAGTGGGACGGGGGGGGGGGGTCTCCTGCGGCAAGACATGACGTAAAAAGAATGACAGGGACGTGGCCGACGAGTCGCTTTACGTGTAGTTGAACAGAATCTCAATCTTAACTAAAGAGTGGAGAAGAACATACTGGAGAACAGGAAACATAATGCAGCAGGTTCATTAGAGCACAGATATCATAGAGGTGGCGTGCAGACAGTCTATGGTCGTGCAGCGATCACAGGGAATAAACGTCATCACCCCCTCCCACTCGCTCCAGGTGAATTTTCCTGATTATATCCTGCTGCGTTCTCCCATCAGCTCACTCTGACTTTCTGCAGAATAAAAACACCAGGAGGCTGAAAGGAGAAATCCCGGATAAATTCAGAGTGAAGATTTTAGCTGTTTGCGTTCACACATGCAGCTCAGAGTGAAAACTTAGAGGAGTTTCTTCAAGAGTTTTATGTAAGTGGGAACATAGCATTTGATGGCTCTCTTAAGCAGCCCAGATCGCCATGGAATCGGACTCTAAACTTAGTCGGTACCAGGTTGTGTTCGGAGGTACGACTTTAAATCAGCCACAAATGCCATCACCTTTTATTAATGATTACCTGCAGGCGTTCATCTCAAGAAATATAGCAAGGAATCTTATGATAATAATAATAATACATAGAATTTATAAAGGGCTTTTCAAGGGACACGAGGTGTGTGCAGCCCTTGTTCTTTTTTTTTTAAATGGTCGTGTCTTTTGGTTCCCTCAGGCGCAGCAGGAGACGCAGAAGGCGGCTCTGAGGTATGAGCGAGCGGTGTCCATGCACACTGCAGCCAGAGAGATGGTGTATGTAGCAGAGCAGGGTCTGTTAGCAGACAGGAACACCATGGACCCGACATGGCAGGAGATGCTCAACCACGCCACCGCCAAGGTACACGACCGGGAGTCTACTGATGGTTTGGTCGTAAGATGACTAAATTTGAAGTTGCGGTTGTCTTCATTTGAAAATCCATAATCTCGGCTCTGGTTTTTTCAATCGTTGCATCTCCATGGTCGACATGTTTGTGTTTCATGTCCTGCTCAGGTGAACGAGGCGGAGGAGGAGCGTCTCCGCAGCGAACGGGAGCACCAGCGGGTCACTCAGCTCTGTCAGGACGCCGAGGCTCGAGTCCAGACTCTGCAGAAAACCCTGAAGAAGGTCATCCTCAAATCCAAACCCTACTTTGAACTCAAGGCTCAGTTTAACCACATCCTGGAGGTGAGAGCACCCGGTGACGTGTTTCTTATCTTACAAAGAAATACAAATACACATAACCAAAATGGTAAAAGAAAACGGATTCAACTTTTGAACTTAAAGAAGGAAAGGCACGGGATCAAGTGTGAGCGTTTCTAACCGGCTGTTTCCTCTCTTTCAGGAACACAAGGCCAAAGTGGTGCAGCTGGAGGAGCAGGTGTCGAAGGTGAAGACGCGTTACTCTGTGGCTCTGAGGAACCTGGAGCAGATCAGTGAGCAGATCCACGCTCAGAGGGGGCGGGTCATGGCCAGCAGGGGGCGCCCTGCCGTCTGCGGGGGGCGGAGCTCCCCTGTAGGAGCCGAGGCTGAGGTCAGAGCGGCGAGCGCTGTGCAGGTCGGCAGCTGTGTGGGCGGGGTCGGAGGGATAGAGAGCGACTGGGCGGACGGAGAGAAAACTCGGCTGTGGGTGGAGCGTCACAGGGAGAGCGGGTGGGGCCAGAGGGAGCGTCAGGAGGTGGAGCATGCAGGGTCGGACTGCATGTCGGTCATCAGCCTGCAGACCATCGCCTCCGACCTGGAGAAGTGTGACTCTGTGGAGCACCTGGGGGAGCTGAGCGACGGAGGGAGCGCGCTTGGGGAGGAGCGCGAGAGGAAGCATGGCGAGAGACCGCTAAGCATTGTGGTGGTGAGGGAGGAGCGTCAGAGGGAGGACACGCCCCCACAGCAGAACGAGAAGAATGAGGAG
The DNA here is from genome assembly GCF_963930695.1 of Labrus bergylta. Classification (NCBI taxonomy): domain Eukaryota; kingdom Metazoa; phylum Chordata; class Actinopteri; order Labriformes; family Labridae; genus Labrus; species Labrus bergylta. The sequence continues at coordinate 6,633,016 of NC_089213.1, read as the reverse complement.
TTACAGGAGGGAGGGGTCGGCAAGGAGAGGCAGGAGAGCTTCACCAAGCAGCACCACAGGAGAGTGAGTCTATGAGAGGAGGAGGAGGAGGAGGACAGTGATGGACACAGCTGCTCCGACTGCAGTGAGGAGGGTCTGTAGGTACATCAAACACACACTGATCCTATCCTGAGTCCTATGTGACAGACATAAACAGAAAGGAAACCTGCATACACACACACACACACACACACACACACTCACCTTCTGCACAGTCTGCTGCTCAACACACTGAAACAAAGTGCATGAACCAAACCAGCTGGTTAGAAACATTACAAACACGTGCAGATGTTTAATTCTTGTGTATAGTTTTTCCTACCATCCTCCTGTCTGTCACGTCCACACAGCAGCTTGTCGACTCCAGATAACATCAAAGTGAAGGTAAACTTAGTCTGCAGCACTTTGCTTTTGAACACAGCTTCAGAACTTGGTCAGAATCTGGTCGCCTCCACCTGAAGTGTCGTTTCATTTAACATGCTTTACACACATTCGTAAAAAAAAAAAAAGAACGATGCGATGCACATATGTACAGAGACATAAAACGCTTGGATTGTATTAACATGAATTTTGAGCTTATTTTTAAAACCAGGAGCGACGATGAAACTTTATTCCCCAAGAGAGGAAAGCAGAGGTCAGGTCAGATCCTTAATGTGACGACGTCTTCCTCTGTCCATGCTTCACCTGTACACTAGGTTTTTGTTCTAGTAGTTTTTTTCTCCTCCTCATGACAAGAAGACAAACGGCATTGAAAGTATTAAGTAGTAGTATTCTTTAATGTGGGCAGGAAAGACTAAGTTTGTTACATCCTTCGATCCTTTTCCATGTGTTTTAAAATGATACAATCTCCAGACCGATTAATCGGCCAGCTGATAATATCGGCCGTTATTAGCTTATCTAGTGACTATCAGTGTCGGCTAATTTTATCACAGATATGCGCCGATATTACTCGATTTATTCACCAGTCAAACAGCGTTTAATTTGAGTTTCATTGTATTACACAAGCAGTTCTCTTTCACCAGCAGAGGGCGCTATATGGATTACAACAGACATCATCACTCTCCCGAGTGTTAAGAGGTGATGCATGAACATGGGCAGTTACTTTCCAGTTGAGTGACCTTCTTGTCTTTGTTATATATCCTTTCCACAAGCGTTCAATCGCTTATTAGCGATCAACGCAATAAATGTGTATACCTATCTATCTCTACAGACTTCATAGACGTAAGAAAGATATCGGCCGATGTATCTGTATCAGATTTTCTTCCCAATATTGATATCTGTATCAGCCCTAATTAGTATGACCCTTATAAGGATGAAATGAGCAAAAGCATATTAGATCATAATTCATGGTCAACAACGTCCTAACTTTCAATAAGCTGTAATAAGGAGGGCAAACTCTATGTTAATGACCTGTTAGCTAAGAGGACTAATATTTTTTTAATTGCAACTAATAAGCAACAAGTTAAAGTCAGGGTTGGTCATTTTCTAAAACTAGCATGATTTTGAAAGTAGCATTCCCTCATCCCCCCCCCCCCCCTCCCTCCCGGGCTCCCTCTAAAGCCACGCCCCTCACTTACTAAACGAGCACCGTTGCTCCAGTAGAAACTACGTCGTCTCACGTCTCATTCAGCGGTAAGTAAACTCACAGTATAAACTCCGTCATCTGTGACGTGCTTTGAGTGTGGGCTAGTGAACACAAGAGGTAGAGAGCGAGCAGGGAGACACGGAGGCGTCTGATTGGTTCATCAGATTGGTACCTCATGGCAGACATTGGTGAGTTTTTACAGGCTTACAAACTGCTACAGATGACGGATTTTCTTCATTCCTTTTTCAGAGAACATGAGTTATTCATTTCTGTAGGACCTAAAGACAATTTCAACCAAAATCTTAAAAAGTGGATCTGGAGGAAATGACCAACCTTGCCTTTAAAAGGTTAATACTGTGACCTTTCTTTAAAGTGTTACTCTTAGTTTGATGTTTTCTTTAATTAAAATGATCTTCTTCCAAACATTATGAGTCATTTAAATTGAAACAGCGCTCACAGCCGTGAAGCTAGAAGCCCGTTTCTCCTTACACAGTTAGCCATAAACCGATTTATGCCTGATGAAAACAAGTTTGATAAGCTGTTGATGTATTTTCTTTAAAGTGCCTCTGAGACGTGATCGAGTTCGTTCAGCCAAAATGATCGCAGTGTCAGTTAATTATAGAGGAGGATGTCATGTCTATGAACGCCATGAAACTCGAGTGAACGGTGTTAATGAATGTGTTATTAACACTTTGACTGCAGAGAGCGGACATTAAAGTGGAGATTAAATTATTTAATCCTGTTATAAATTATTTATGTTAAAGGAGGATTACCGTAAAACTTCTAGTAATAGCTCGGGCTTTCTTTTTACTTCAGCCTGTGAAAAGACCTCGCCTTTATTTGGGACAGGCGTCAATACGAGACGAGCGCTTTATTATATTCAAGATGGGAAATACACATTAACACCAGAAAGAATATGTAAGGGGCGCCGGATAGCCTAGGAGGATTATGACGTGTGCCCCGTGTACAGAGGCTACAGTCCTCATCGCAGCAGCCATCGGGTTTGAATCCGACCTCGGCCCTTTTCTCCCAACGCTTCCTCTCTCTTCAGCTGTTCTCTCCAATAAAGGCAAAAATGTCCTTAAAAATATACACCTTAAAAAAAGAATGAAAAGTTAGGATATTATAAAAACAAATTAAATACATCACTGATTTGATTTTGCATTCTTAAAGGGATACTTCACCCATTTGCATTAAGCTTTGTATCATTAGAAACCTGGTAGTATTTTTGAATGGCCGTGCATCCCGCCCTGTCCCCTGAGATGGGAAATCCGATGACGCAAAAATCGTAATTTTGCGTCATCGGAAGCTGTTTTCTATCTGGAAAAATGGCAAGTTGACACGGGGCCTTAGACAGTGTATACACCTGTTTAAAGGCCTACACGCATACTATTATTATTGTCTTCGTTGGACAGGTGCTTTAGGTCAATTTTTATGTCTTGCAGATTTTTCACCCCCCATTTAAAAGCAACAAACTAAATGCATCCTGGCAACACCGGGCTAGTGAAAGGGGCGGGGCCTTAAATTGGGAGGAGCTTTTATTTGAAGTTTTACGGTATGTGACTGAAAATGAAGACGGATGATATTTTGTAAGAGTGTGGTGTGGTGAGTATTTTATGAGATGTATTTTGTGTTTCAGATGTAATATAACTCCAGTGTGTAACTCCATGATCTGTTTTCACTTTAATTTATGTTTGAAATAAACAAGAGATTTTAAAAATGTGTTAACTTATATGTATATTTGTATATATTATATAACTGTATATTTTTAAGCTTTCGACAGGTGAGATCAGCTGTTTCTGTAATGAACCTGAAACCACAAGTGATTGGACTTAAACACACCACACAGTGTCACAGAGCAGAGAACATCCTTTTACTTTGAAAATCAAAATCACAGACAAACAAATCCTAAAAAGGGAACAGGCTACGACAAAATCCGAGAAAAAAAAAACCCAGCAGAGATCAAAATACCAAAATGTCTCAACTTCAGTAACTGTGGCTGGAACGCTGAAGGAAGGAGAGACGCAGACTGAGGAAACACCTGGAGACAATCAGGACGGGGCAGGAAACACATGAGGACAGGAAGTGGAGGATCTGAAACAAGAGGAGACGTAAGTAGCTGGACATGACAGTTTCCCATCATTTACTGTCTGCACTCTGAAGTAACATAAAGTAATGAGACTGAAATCCTCTCTAAGTTCTCACTCTTAAACAAATTAAAGGGACAGTGACGTTCTTGTCCACAGTAAGTGTATCAGACACAGGAGATGTGGATCAGCTCGTACCCTTTTAGGAGAAACCGGTCAGAGTGCCATTACAGGAAGCTGCAGACAGAACCATTTGTAGGACGTAACTTAGCAAATTTAAAAGAAAAACCTTCCTAAAAATTGATTACGACATAATTTTGTTTGGTTTTTTTTGCACCTTTTTGTTATTTGAATAGTTTTATAGCATCTAGAAGTTTGTTTTGTCAGAGTTTAGACAGAGTAAAGAATTACATTCATGTATTGGGCCAATTTCACCTTTAAAGGAGCAACATGTATCTCTGACACCTAGTGTTTAAAATGGGTACTGCGGTCTAAATTCTAAACATTGTAGATAGTCTACAATGCTAGAGTGGATGCTCACACAGGTTGCCATGTGGTGGACACTGTAGCTTCAGTGTTTAGTCAGCTCTGCATCGCTCTGTAAACCTTTCTGCGTTCTAACCTCTCTCCATTTTTCAAAAGCATCTCCAATATTGATCCTAGTTTGAGCACGTTTCTGCTCGTGGAGCTTATTAGAAACATGCAGAGGCTTTTTAGGTCGGGTACAATCACTTCTATCTGAACCACTTCTCTTGCCCCCTTACATCGCTGCAACACCTGTTGGTTTGACCTGATAACTGCTCTCATATCTGGCAAACCGAGGGGCGTCCTAAACGGCCGTGTGGGGATGCCTTTAAACCACTTTCTGCGCTCAACAGCTGCTGTAAGTATGATTTAAGCTGTAAAACCGACTAGAACTTTGCCATTGTTAATTTAAAGTCCTGTGTTCTTAAGGATCACACGTGTCCAAAACCTGCAGTTTATTTTCGATGTGAACCCTTTGGAATTTCTTTGTTTTCTGCTTAAGTTGGCCATAAAATGTGTTCTGAGCTTCATCTAAGTCTCAGCAATAGACAAACACAGTCTGCTTAAACTAATACCACACAAATAATTATATGCTTTCATGTTTTTGTTGAACACAACATGTAAACATTCACAGTGCAGGGTGGAAAAAGTATGTGAACCCCTAGGCTAATGACTTCTCCAAGAGCTAATTGGAGTCAGGAGTCAGCCAACCTGCAGTCCAATCAATGAGATGAGATTGGAGGTGTTGGTTAAAGCTGCCCTGCCCTATAAAAAACACACTTCAGTTTTGAGTTTGCTACTCTCAAGAAGCATTGCCTGATGAGAACCATGCCTCGCACAAAAGAGCTCTCAGAAGACCTACGATTAAGAATTGTTGACTTGCATAAAGCTGGAAAGGGTTACAAAAGACTCTCTGAAAGCCTCGATGTTCATCAGTCCACGGTAAGACAAATTCTCTATAAATGGAGAAAGTTCAGCACTGTTGCTACTCTCCCTAGAAGTGGCCGTCCTGTAAAGATGGCTGCAAGAGCGCAGCGCAGAACGCTCAATGAGGTGAAGAAGAATCCTAGAGTGTCAGCTAAAGACTTACACAAATCTCTGGCACATGCTAACATCTCTGTTGACGAATCTATGATACGTAAAACACTAAACAAGAATGGAGTTCATGCTGAGGACACCACGGAGAAAGCCACTGCTGTCTAAAAAAAACATTGCTGCATGTTTGAAGTTTGCAAAAGAGCACCTGGATGTACCAAAGCACTACAGGCAAAACATCCTGTTGACAGATGAAACCGAAGTTGAGTTGTTTTGAAGGAACACATAAACGAGAAAAAAAGGCACAGCACACCAACATCAAAACCTCATCCTAACTGTGAAGTATGGTGGAGGGGGCATCGTGGTTTGGGGCTGCTTCGCTGCATCAGGGCCTGGACAGATTGCTATCATCAACGGAAAAATTAATTCTCAAGTTTATCAAGACATTTTGCAGGAAAACTTAAGGCCACCTGTCCACCAACTGAAGCTCAACAGAAGATGGGTGATGCAACAGGACAACGATCCAAAGCACAGAAGTAAATCAACAACAGAACGGCTTCAACAGAAGAAAATACGCCTTCTGGAGTGGCCCAGTCAGAGTCCTGACCTCAACCTGATAGAGATGCTGTGGCATGACCTCAAGAGAGCGATTCACACCAGACAGCCCAAGAATATTGCTGAACTGAAGACGTTTTGTGAAGAGGAATGGTCCAAACTTCCTCCTGACCGTTGTGCAGGTCTGATCTGCAACTACAGGAAACGTTTGGTTGAGGTTATTGCTGCCAAAGGAGGGTCAACCAGTTATTAAATCCAAGGGTTCACATACTTTTTCCACCCTGCACTGTGAATGTTTACATGTTGTGTTCAATAAAAACATGAAAACATCTAATTGTTTGTGTGGTGTTAGTTTACGCAGACTGTGTTTGTCTATTGTTGTGACTTAGATGAAGATCAGAACACATTTTATGGCCGATTTATGCTGAGAACTAGGAAATTCCAAAGGGTTCACATACTTTTTTTTGCAACTGTGTCTTACCTCTGTGTTTCTGTGGTTGTCAGGTGACGTAAACATGCACCATTTTGAAGAGATGGAAAATGAATAACCCCATGCTGGTGCTCCACTGAGTGTTCAATGGTGGCCCACACTTTCTGAGCTCTTCTCACCCGCCAGGCGTCTGGGCCGGTCAGGTGACTGAAAGCTATAAATTGGGGCCCTGGGTAGTCAGCCCCACTGCCTGCCTCCCCCCCCACTAAGACGCCCATGTGCAGAGCTGAGCGGTGAAAGGAGAAAGTGATAATTGGTAGTGATGGAGTGAAGCAGGGATAGAGGCGGTGTATAATTTCAGGGCTGCAGTGGGTGAAGGTGACACATGATGGAGAAGGAGGCGGAGGAGGCCGTCACACTGACAGTGATGATGACAGCTGAGAGGATGAAGAGCAGTCAGGACGCCCTCTGACAGCATCCTCTCCCTCTTCCTCTAAGGTGCAGCAGCAGAGTCTGTGTGTGTGATAATGAACCGATCCTTTTATAATCCTGTTATAAACACAGCATGAAAATGGAAAAGAGGACAAACACCGCTGAGGAAGAGGAGCAGCTGCAGAACATCGGCGTGAAACTGTGACGTGAAGGAGAGAGAGGGCCGAGTTAGAGTCAGCTCGTTAAATACTTCGTCTTCAAAAAAGGAGACAATTTGACATTTATTTCTGGGTCATTTTTGTACAGTGGGCTGCACGACGGCCTCACATTGAGAAGGTTCCTGGTTCAAATCCCTATCACAGTGTGGCGTTTGCATGTTCTCCCCGTGCCATGTGTGGGTTCTCTCCGGGTACTCCGGCTTCCTCCCACAGTCCAAAGACTGAGGTAAACTGGTGACTCTAAATTCCCCATAGGTGTGAATGTGATTGTGGCTGGTTGTCTGTCTCTATATATCAGCCCTGTGATTGGCTGCTGAACATGGATGGATGAATATTTGGACATGTTTATGGATAGTAATGACAAACATTTGTGAAACCGGCTGGACCCACTTTGATCCTTAATGGATCAAAGTGGGTCCATTAAAAGCTCTTCTTGTGACTCTTGTTAAATGTGTCTGGCAACATCACAGAAAGCACCCTAACAGAGAGAGACCTTTGTGTTATAGAGGAACTTTTTTTTTGTTTTTTAACCAGACCGACTCTGTGGCTGAAAACCAAAAGATCACCCTCGTTTTGGAACAGACTTTACTGGCTTGGTATTTCACCTCACTATGGTTATATTTTCTCTTCTTTTTCACTTAATTTGTGTTTGCAACATTCACGAGTTTGAATATCATCCAATCACTGAATTGTATCTGCTCCTAAACTCACCCGCGTGCTGTCATTGGCTGGAGGAAACACACCAGCTCCGCCCAGAAACGACCCGAGTCAAACCAGAACAGGAAAAGCTCTGCAAGCACAGTCAGCACCACACATGTACGGACGCCCATAAGGGACAATTGAGCAGCTTTACTTTAGTATAAGTCAATATTTTATTGTTTTGGGGGAAAAGCTGCTGACTCTATCTTTAAGTGACTAATTTAAATCAACCAATCAACCAACCTTCTTTCTTCAGTCTTTTTTAAGTGTTTTCTATTTATGTTGCTGATTTTCCTCGACGTCGAGTCTTGAACAAACACAGAGACTGAACACTGAGCAGCCTGTCTGTCTGCAGACCTTTGTTCTGACTCAGAGAGGACATGAAAGAAGGAAAGTTAATGAGATTTTTTTTTCCCACAAAGCAGAAAACGGAGCAGAAGCTGAACCGGACTCCAGCTGTGTGACTCAGCCTGCAGATGAGAGGACAGGTGAAGAGGAAGACCCTCCTGATGCTGAAGGTGAGGATGATGATGATGATGATGATGATGATGATGCATCTGCAGGTGAACATTTCAGTGTAAACTTAAAAGAGGGATAACCCCTTAAGATGAACCATCTGGTTTTGAAGGGGGTCCTTAAAGTGACTGTGGGGCCTGTCAGAGTCTCCATCCATCACTGCAGGACGGAGCTGACTGCTCCACTGTGGGAGGTCTCTCATATTTATCAAAGGAGGAGGGGTCGGGGGCAGTCTCCCCATTAACCAATCACAACTCTGATTTTACCCTCCACAGACTGCAGACAGAGGGATCCTTCTGCTGCATTCAAAAGCGTGGGAAATCCCACAATGAGAGACAAACCAACACCCTGTAGGTTTTTGTCTTTATGAGTAACATGTGAAAAATGTCGATTAAAGAAAAAAAAACCTTTTTATATTCATTTATAAAATATTTTGTATTTTCAACGGACTCTGTAGCTTTGTACTCCACTGCCATGTCATTCTTTTTTTTTTGTCACATCTGGACTCAGGAGACCCCCCCCCAACCCCCCTCCCGTCCAACAGGTATAGTCTCCCGCTGTGAGGTGCATGTGTGAACAACCTGATCAGGAGGATGACACCAGTTGTTTGAACTTAATCTTCATGTTCATCTGAATCAAACCAGAAGTGACCAAAGTAGGACAAGAGGGAGGATTACTGTCTCTGTCCTCATTAACATGTCACCATGGTGGCAACTTGTCAATCACAGGTAGCCCCGCCCTGAACCCTTCCCTGCTCATCTACTTGACTTTAATGCTGAGAGGTCAGACAACACAATCTTATGTCTCTGTGTCAGATTAGGTGATCACAGGGCCATACATTTGTGCGGTGACTTGACCGACAGACATGACAGACTACAGGGTGGTACTCGACCAATTGACATGACCGACAAGATGACGTTGGAGGGAAAAGGGGCGGGGCTAGACAACTGACTGTAAACAAACAAAAACCGTTGTTGCCAGAGCTCTACAAACATTTCCTCTGCCTCATAGTTTCCTCTGGGGCTGATGGCTCCTGAAACTTTACGTCTGACAGATAAGGCTTGAATCGTGTTTAGATCTTGTAGTCCAACCTCTGCATAAAAGGAAACATTATTTACTAAATGAGCATCATGCTGTGTTAAGGAAGACTTGAAACAAGCGATCGAGACCATAAACTTGTTTAATGAGGGAATAAAAAAACTGAGAAGTAGGAACATTTTATCATAGACTTCTAAATAATCTGACAGTGAAGTCGCCCCCTGCTGGTCATTAGAAAGAAGAATGCAGGTTAAAGGCACTAGGAGGGGCTACATTCACTTATTATAAAGAATCTGAGTAAAAAGAGGATTAACTAAAGTTTTTGTTGTAAAAAAAAAAAAAAAAATCAGATTTTTTTTCCTACTGCAAGTGAAGGCAGCATCTCTCAGTGACGTCACCAGAGAGTGAGGGAGGGGGCTCCTCCGTTAAGTGAGTGTGTGTATCATACTGTGCGTGTGTGTGTGTGTGTGAGAGAGAGAGAGAGGGAGAGAGAGAGAGAGGGAGAGGGAGAGGGAGAGAGGGAGAGAGAGAGAGAGAGAGACAGAGAAGCAGCTCTGCCTCTGTCAGTGTGTGAGGATTCACTGATCCGGACTGAGCGGAGGACTCGGGGGACTCGGAGGACTAACTGAGTCCAGGTTCACTGAATCAGTGCTGCAGCCTGTGGAGCCTCTTCATCCTCTGCACCATCATCATCATCACCACCAGCAGCAGCTGCAGCGTGTGAAGCTGCAGACACAGCAGGTCTGTCTGAGTGAGTATCACACACACACACACACACACACACACACACACACACACACACACACACACACACTGAGCTTCATGCTGAAGTTTGATGTTGAAGCTGCAGGTTTCATGTTCACACCTGACAGCAGCTCAAAAGACTGCCAGCTGGCTCACACACTTATCGATCCCAGCTGATCACACACTTAATATATCTGATCAAAGAGCAGAACAGGCTGTCATCACACTGATTTATTTATTTTCTGTCAGTCAAACATCACATTTCAAATCTCAGTATCCTTTCTGCACGTGCGCTATCTTCACCCGGCGTCACGCACGAGGAGATCGCGTGTGGTCCTCATAGATGATGAGTACAGGTGCAGCTGATGCAGACAGTGAGGTCAGTTTATCTCCCTGTCATCAGGTCTGCAGGTGTGTGTGTGTGTGTGTGTGTGTGTGTGTGTGTGTGTGTGTGTGTGTGTGTGTGTGTGTGTGTGTGTGTGTGTGTGTGTGTGTGTGTGTGTGTGTGTGTGTGTGTGTACAGTGACACAGTGAGGTAATGATGAGCTTAAAGAAGAATCTATTGTTATAAAGAAAGAGATGTAAAGAGTGATCGTCAGTCTGTTTGTATTCATTTCTCAGGGTGTGTGCATGTTGGATGCTGCGGTTTCAGCACGTCACATTGTGGGGAAAAATAAGCAATTCATATTTTCGTCCATTAAACATTACTCCCTATTGAGCGATGCATGAAATTTAGAGCATGCATGTTTTTTTTTTTACTGCAATAAAGCAACTTGAGCAAAGACTTTTCTGCATTTTTACATCAACTTTATTGAATATTAGTAAAAGTCTGAGAATATTTCTTCGAAAAAAAAAGAAACAACAATCTCTGATTCCAGCTTCATAAAGATCCCATATTACCCTCATGTTTACCTTTCACATTGTCAGTCTGTGAAACCTTTAGAAAAAACCTCCTTATTTATCTGATACTGGCATCAAAACCCCCTCAGCCTCTGCCTGACACAGTTTGTTTCAGCTGCTGTCTCTTTAAGCCCCTTTCTCCCCCTGTGCCCGCTTTCTCTGATTGGCCAGCTCTCTGGAAGCCTACTTGGGGGAGGCAGAAGGCTGCAGGGCTGCCAGGGGACGGCTGCTCTCCAGTGCTGGGAGAGGAGAGCCTATGTAAGAGGTTTCAGCTGCTTATGTAGAGGCTTGAAGCCGTTAAAGATTCTTGGTTTCCTATCAGGGAACTCTCGTGTGATTTGAAGAACGAGCCCTTTCGCGCCCTCTGCAGACTCATCCTTGGGATTACTCCGACATACGCTTACCTCATGATCTGAAACTTTGCCCACGTTTAGTATTTAGGATTTCACAGTGGTGATTCCAGAGGCAAAAGATCTCACAGAAACTCATGTGATTAATGTGACTTTAGAAGACTAACAAATATAGAGGATGATCAACATCGTGAGCTGGCGAGACTTCAAAAAGGCGCTCGTGTTGTTGCCATTTGTTCCACTTGGCTCGGGGCTCAGTTGTGTTTAAATTCGCCGCCACGTGTGTGAGCTGTAAAAGTACACAACATCCGATTGATGACACTTCCCGGTCTGCTCGTTCTCATTGGCTAGTGTGGGTTTTTCAGCCTGATCTGGAATCGTGAATATCAAACGACTCTTAATTATTCTACTGGCACCGCACATTTGTGGATTACTTGATTTGAGGACAAATGATTGATTGCAAAGTCTAAGGTGGGGCAAATCAGGCCCAAAATCAGGCTTAAATCGTCTAGTGCGTAACCACCCTACGAGGCATCACCCGTATAATTTCAAATCAAACGACACCAGCAAGTGGTAACAAGGTGTACAGCATAAGGCTCCGTCGGTATTCATGCATATTGTATTAATTCACATCACTCTCTTCAAGGACACCAGCGGCTTTAACCCACAGAAAACACAAGTTGTTGATGTACTGCTGCCTCGATCAAAGTAACAAATGGAGGCAGTAGTAGATCAGCAACTTTCGTGTTCAATGGCGTCTGGTGTCTTTGAAGAGAGCGATGTAATGTCAGTTTGTGGTCAAAGAAATCATCTTCCTTTTAACGAAAAAGGTCTCTCTCTTTGGGGATGCTTTCGGGTTAAATGTTACACTCTTAAGAATACCGATCTGATCCTGCAGGGACAAAAACCGGAACCTGTAGTGGACTCACTTTGTTTCCTTTAAGGATTGTGTCGCAGCCATTACAGCCGGTTTCACTGCTGCCGGATGAAACGATCTTCTAGAGCAATTCATTCAAAAGTGTTGTTCCCTGTTTGACACTGTTTGACCCAGATTACAGAGCACAGGTTTAAACATACCATCATTTAGAGCCTCTTCAAAGTGAAGCGCTCGGCTAACCGTGGCGTGTGTGTCTCTGTCCGTGGTGCTGAAGCTCGTCTCTGAAGTCGGCTGTTATGGAGACAGAACGACCCAGTGCAGCTCGTTGCCTACCAATAAGCTGTGTGTGTGTGTTTCTGTGTGAATATATGAAAGTGTTGGAACATTTTTAGTTTGCATTTATTTGCCTCTCATTTCCATTTTTTCTCTCTCTCTCGCTGTCTGTGTAGTCTTTCGGTCGGCTCAGTCACACAGAGAGTTGGGAGAAGGGGTGTGTGTGTCAGGGTTTTGCTCAAGGACAGGTGTTCTCGCTGGGATCAAACCTGACACTGTGATGGGGGGGGGGGGGGGGGGGGGGGGGGGGGGGGAGCGGGGAGGGGTTCTGGAAAGGTTTCTGCAGCAAGAAATCAAACACCTTTCGAGCAGCTGCTTCACTGAGAGGGGATAATCTGTAAACTGAGGAGAGAGGGAGTCTGTGAGGATCTATGGATCATACAGGATGTCTGGACTCTTCTCTGTCACACTGACAGACACACACACACACACACACACACACACACACACAAACTGACACACCGCTAAATACTCCAACTTCTCCTAGAGGCGTCTTCTCCATCTTTTCTCTATAGAAGTTAAATTCCTATTTAAGCCTGAACTTTGCCGTGTTTTGCGAACATACCCGGACCACCTTTTATAAAATTAAGACAAGTGAACTTTGGCCATAAGAGATGCGTGTGTGTGTGTGTGTGTGTGTGTGTGTGTGTGTGCTACATTTAAAGAATCACTGGGTCGTCACACGTTTCATTTTCCAGTTTCTCTCTTAAGAGTAAACTGTATTTCTTTGGGTTTTGGACGGATCATTTACTTGAGACCAGGATCGATATTTCCCCATTTTCTCATCGCTGAGATCAAGTAAAATGATGAAAAAGCTAAAAGGAAAGTAACAACTTGGGTTTCAGCTGCGGCCCTGGTGGCAGGTGTATTTGAAGGGGGGGGGTTAGCAGCCTGGTGTTTCCCTTCTTAGGGCTCAGGAGATCACAACAAAAAAGGGCAGACAACATCAAGTTAAAGTTTAAATAACTCCAAGAAATTAGACAAATACACTTTCTGCAGTGAGGTGGCTTCAAAGTATCAGAGCCTGATATTGTTGTGAAATGATTTGCCTTTATATCAACACTACATGAAATTCAACACATTCAAAATATTAGCAAAAGAGCGGAGAAGAACATAGTGGCAAAGACATAATGAAGCTGTTTCATCACACGCACGGAGATCGCACATGTTGTGAGTCTGTAGTCTTATTCCAGTCGCAGGATATCAACGTCATCACCCTCCTCTCGTTTGATTTTCCTGAATGTTTCCTGTTGCGTTCTTATGTCGGCTCACCTCACTGAGTTCATGCGGAAATGTCCTCTGGGGTTGGGAGGAAAAATTCTGGGAAAAGTCTGGGTGAAAGATTTGGTTGTTTGCATGCACACATGCAGCTCACCCCGAACATTTCTGGATGATGTGTGGTAATGTGAAAGCACGATTTTAATATTCTGCCGCACCTTGATCATATTTTACCCGTAACACCAGCTCATATAATCTCACTTACACGATTGTTTTTCTGTTTGCTACTCGCCTGTATGAACACAGAGAGCTGAAGCCTCATGTATTCACTGAATGTTCTGACTGACGACTGGACCCTCTGTTATTAGAGGTGATCAGAGTGCATGCTGGGACACGCTCCAGCCCTCCATTAGCTCCCGATCAGAGCTGGATCATCATGTCGTACTGTTTCGCACGTGGTGTTTCTCATTTCGGCCTCTTGTCCGTTCTGCTGATAACGGCTCATCTTTGTCAAAGAGATGATTATCTGCTACACGCTGAAACCTGCGTCAGCGTGTGACTGTTTTTCTACCGTCACACACTCGAATGTTATGTTTGATCAGAGCCCCTCGCTGTGTCCGTCCTGCTGCTGTTAAAGTGGAACACGGTTTTAAAGCAGCTGCCGTTTGAGAGAAACAAATCTTTAGTTTTTGGTTACACAATAATCTTTGAATGATAATTAAAAACATCTCAATGAAACGATGTATTTATTCATGTTGTCCGCTCTGTTCTATTTGTTCCATCTGTGTTTAAATCACATCACAGTCCACCTTAAATCACATCGCACAGTCCACCTTAAATCACATCACAGTCCACCTTAAATCACATTGCACAGTCCACCTTAAATCACATCACAGTCCACCTTAAATCACATCACAGTCCACCTTAAATCACATCACACAGTCAACTTTGTTATCGTAACTCAGTTATCTTTATCTTTAACCTTAAATCATATCACATCACACAGTCCACCTTAAAGCACATCACAGTCCACCTTAACTAGAATCACTCAGTCCACCTTAAATCATATCACAGTCCACCTTAAATCATATCACAGTCCACCTTAAATCATCACTCAGTCCACCTTAAATCATCACACAGTCCACCTTAACTATAATCACTCAGTCCACCTTAAATCATATCTCAGTCCACCGTAAATCATAACTCAGTCCACCTTAAATATCACTTAGTCCACCTTAAATCATCACACAGTCCACCTTAAAGCATCACTCAGTCCACCTTAAATCATCACTCAGTCCACCTTAAATCATCACACAGTCCACCTTAAATCATCACACAGTCCACCTTAAATCATCACACAGTCCACCTTAAATCACGTCACACAATCCACCTTAAATCACAACACAGTCCACCTTAATGCTGCATTCATGTGCTGCTTGGGTGGTCTAAGTTTCCGAGTTTGGAAGTTGTTCTTCGAGTGATTTCAGTTCGGAGAGTCTGAATGTTGTAACAACAGCAAAAAACAGCATTGATGGTACGAAGAAGATCAGTGGAATGTGACTGTTAAAACTTATATTTGAGCAAAAAGTTGATGTGCAATTCCTGAAATAATTAAAAGTATGTTAACATCAACAAAACATATTTTGCCCCCTGTGTTGACGATTCTGACGTCAAGTCGGGAAGTCGTGCACCTCATTATTTTCCGAGTTTCCGAGTTGTTGTTCCGACTTGAGCAGGTGTTCATGTGCATTTTACAACTTGGAAACTCGTTTTTCCCGATTTGGCCGACACCACATGAATGCAGCATAACTCACATCACACAGTCCACCTTAAATCAAAACAAATAGTCCACCTTAACTCACATTACATAGTCCACCTTAAATCACATCACCGTCCACCTTAAATCACATCACACAGTCCACCTTAAATCACATCACACAGTCCACTTTAACTCACGTTACCAGTCCACCTTAAATCATCACACAGTCCACCTTAAATTATCACACAGTCCACCTTAACTAGCATCACACAATCCACCTTAAATCACAACAAATAGTCCACCTTAACTCACATTACATAGTCCACCTTAAATCACATCACCGTCCACCTTAAATCACATCACACAGTCCACCTTAAATCACATCACACAGTCCACCTTAACTCACGTTACCAGTCCACCTTAAATCATCACACAGTCCACTTTAAATTACCACACAGTCCACCTTAACTAGCATCACACAGTCCACCTTAAATCACATCACACAGTCCACCTTAACTCACGTCACCAGTCCACCTTAAATCATCACACAGTCCCCTTTAAATCATCACACAGTCCACCTTAAATCATCACACAGTCCACCTTAAATTATCACACAGTCCACCTTAACTAGCATCACACAGTCCACCTTAAATCACAGCACCCAGTCCACCTTAAATCTAAATTGAATCTCGCTGCAGTCAGATATCGAACCTGTTTCCTCTGGGTGAGAATCCCAGACGGACTCGAGCACCACTTCCTGTTATCTGACGCAGACAGTCTGACACAGAGTTTCACCGTCAGTCACCTGGAGAAGTCTCTGACTCAGTTCCTGATCCTTTGAACGACTCTCCTGTTTGACTGATGTGAAACTCCAGATGATAAAAGAATAAATCCCTCCTGTGACCTCTGACCTCTGAATCTTTCTCAGCCATGTTTTCTGTGAGCCTGAAGCTGTTGAAGCTTTAGAGACACTTTATCTTTTTTTTTGTTTTTCCTAGAGTGGGTCAGTGTTTCTTTCTCCTCTGCTGATGCTCGGTTCTTGAACAAAATGACTTGAGATCTGAGATTAAGGGGGTGCAGTTACAACGTTATGGCTCCAGCATGTGGGGAAAAGACAGGTCACATACACCTGTCGTGACCATTACATCATGGATGTGGTCAACACGATATCTCTAGTCTCTGTTGAAAGCCTGAGATCGTTATTTTTGTGCATCCATTCAATCGAGGATGCAGAAATTCAAAATGAGGGTGCAATGCAATCACATATAGATGAATGTTTTTTTTACCTCAAGTTTTAAATCGACTGACTTTAATGTTACGTTGCATCCGCTGTCATGTCAGAATTTAAGTCCTTTGTCCTCCTGAGACCCTCAGTCTCACAGGGAAAAACTCCCGCTGTGAGGCGCATGTGTGAACAAGCAAGTCAGGAAGATGTCAGGGGCGGTCTGTCCAAGAATTTTCTCGAAATTTTCAGGAGTGCATGTGTGAAAAAATGTCTAGGGAGAACGATCATAAACACATCATGTCTGCTGAAGTGCTGCAGCCGTGTGAACGTGCATCTTTCTGTGGCTGCTGATCTCAAAGCAAGTAAGAGAGCAGACACAGACAGATGTGATAAAACTGATGGAGGAGGAGGAGTAGGAGGAGGAGGAAGAGGAGGAGCAGGAGGGCAACAGGGTCAGAGAGGAGGTTAAAGTTATCTCCCAAAACACCTGCAGGATTCAGTCCAATCTGCAGCTCCACAAATAATCCTAAATCATAAGATGAACTCTTGAACCGATCCGATCAGAGCTCAGACGGGCGCCGTTTTTGTTCTGCTTCAGACCTTCTCTCCAGCAGAAAGGTTCCAGCTGTGACAAAAGCTTTCAGGCGAATTATCAGCACAGCAGAGCGGCTCATTCACACCCAAAAAAAAAAAAACATGAAATATTCCCATGATTACACAGAGGCAGCTTTCAGTGAACGGCATAAATAGATCAAGAAGGAATACAATCATATGTTTACAACATTTCAGACAGAGGGAACACTGCTTGAAGACTCAATTTATGACACTCCCTAGGTATGGTTATCTTGCTCTTGCTTTCACTCAGGTGTTTCTATATGTAGTCTGAAATATTTTTCCTCGACAAAAACTGTCTCCTGACGGCTTGTTACCGCTGTCCCTGATCAAACCAACTCCTGTTGAACATGTTTCAAATGATTTCAGAGATTAGCATGAATCTATTATCGTCCTACACTTGGCCATGCAGAGCCATAGTGCTGCAGAGAGTCTGAATATGAAGTGTCGTTCTGCAGCTGATCAGACTGGAGATCAGTTAATATTCAGAACCAAATCTAATCGCAGCCAAACACCTGATCTGTGCCTCGCTGAGCTTGGTGTGCTCCAAAAGGTGACAGATGGCTGAGTAGATGCAGCGACGTTTTCTGACAGAATTATGGAGAAACGAAACGAGACACAACTCGTAGTAGCTTAGTCAATAGGTGCAAATGTAGAACCAGGAAGTCAGTGCAATGTCAGCTCTGTGTGCAGGTGTGTTTGTTGCGTCCTACACCTTCCTATAGGACAGATTCATGTGAGTGTATTTCTGGGCTCTTGTGCTCCGTCCAGACTCTGGTGAAGTTGGAGAGCTTTTTGAGCTCAAAGAGAGACAGGATCTGACATGCAGCCAGGACCCGAGCTCTCAAACGGTCCAAACACACGGTCACACGCTGTCAGAACACAAGCTTCATGGTGTCAGCACAAGATGGAGAAGAAAATGTTATTTTTACACTCAGCAGGCTTCAGAGATTAACAAACTAGCCCAGAAACAGTTATCAGAGCGTCAGGGGTTTAATAACTGCATCATTCAGATTTAAATTGAATTAATCTCTTCATTAATTGGCTTGAAAATGCAGATAAATCAGATAATCTCTCAGATAATAAATCTTAATCAACCCGCTGACACTCTGTAATTTGTCCTGCAGCAAAAAAAATTTGGATTGTTTTCCTTTAGTTTTAAACAGTCCCAGTTTGCTTCATTGAAAGTTTTGTTGTTATTCTCTCTGGTGAAACATGTTGTTACTTTAAGTTGCCTTATTCAAATAATAGCTGAATACTTGATGTGGATAAAATTGACCTTGTAACCATCAATCCTCACAGAGCGTCTCACCTCAAAGAGCATCTCTCTCTCTCTCCTCACAGAGCGTCTCTCTCTCTCTCTCTCCTCACAGAGCGTCTCTCTCTCTCTCCTCACAGAGCGTCTCTCTCTCTCCTCACAGAGCGTCTCACCTCAAAGAGCATCTCTCTCTCTCCTCACAGAGCGTCTCTCTCTCTCTCCTCACAGAGCGTCTCTCTCTCTCTCCTCACAGAGCGTCTCTCTCTCTCTCTCTCCTCACAGAGCGTCTCTCTCTCTCTCTCCTCACAGAGCGTCTCTCTCTCTCTCCTCACAGAGCGTCTCTCTCTCTCCTCACAGAGCGTCTCTCCTCAAAGAGCATCTCTCTCTCTCCTCACAGAGCGTCTCTCTCTCTCTCCTCACAGAGCGTCTCTCTCTCTCTCCTCACAGAGCGTCTCTCTCTCTCTCTCTCTCCTCACAGAGCGTCTCTCTCTCTCTCCTCACAGAGCGTCTCTCTCTCTCTCCTCACAGAGCGTCTCTCTCTCTCTCTCTCTCCTCACAGAGCGTCTCTCTCTCTCCTCACAGAGCGTCTCTCCTCAAAGAGCATCTCTCTCTCTCCTCACAGAGCGTCTCTCTCTCTCTCCTCACAGAGCGTCTCTCTCTCTCTCCTCACAGAGCGTCTCTCTCTCTCTCTCTCTCCTCACAGAGCGTCTCTCTCTCTCTCCTCACAGAGCGTCTCTCTCTCTCTCCTCACAGAGCGTCTCTCTCTCTCTCCTCACAGAGCGTCTCTCTCTCTCTCCTCACAGAGCGTCTCACCTCAAAGAGCATCTCTCTCTCTCCTCACAGAGCGTCTCTCTCTCTCACCTCAAAGAGCGTCTCTCTCTCTCTCCTCACAGAGCGTCTCTCTCTCTCTCCTCACAGAGCGTCTCTCTCTCTCACCTCAAAGAGCGTCTCTCTCTCTCTCCTCACAGAGCGTCTCTCTCTCTCTCCTCACAGAGCGTCTCTCTCTCTCTCCTCACAGAGCGTCTCTCCTCACAGAGCGTCTCTACTCACAGAGCGTCTCTCCTCACAGAGCGTCTCTCCTCACAGAGCGTCTCTCCTCACAGAGTCTCTCTCCTAATAGAGCTCTGTGTTTCTTGATGTTTCTGCTGTCAGACTCTGAGCTGCGGACAGGATGAAGCTTTGTTTAACCTGTGACACAGAGTGGTGATTTTTCTCTCAAGGGGGGGCTCGTCTCTCATTGTCTTTTTGTGTTCTGGATCAGAGTCCTGTGTTTCTTTGACTCGGCCCCCTCTTCCTCTGAGACCTGAACTCTCTGTGATCTCTCTTTAAAGTCCTCAGTCCTCCTCCAGGCGGCTTTCAGAGGCCTTGAGAGCTGTGTGTGAAGGAGCAGGTCCCTCTGAGAGAAAGCACTCCACGCAGTTGTTAGTTTAGAGTGAAGAAACGATGATGATAAAGTCAGGAGGTGACTCCAGTCTGGGTACAAAAACACTGAAAGAGGGCTGACACAACACCAGATGTTTAAACCTTTATAATTCTAAACAATATTGATATACGATCAATGAAACAGAAGTTTTAGGCACCCGGTATCTGCAAATGTATTGTTGTTGTTAATTTCCTGTACACAGACTACATTGCGGAAATTTGACTTGGACAAAAGTGCAGATTAAACCCAGCTCTCTACAACTTATGATATCTCTCCAGCAAACTCTGGGTCTCCTCCCATTTGGGGCGTGCCAGGAGGCATCCCAATCAGATTCCCAGACCACCTCAACTGGATCCTTTCAGTGAGAAGGAGTAGAGCCTCTACTCGGAGCTCCTCTCCCTATCGCTAACGCTGACTCCAGACACCCTCTGCAGGAAACTCATTTCAGCCGCTTGTATCGGCAATCTGATTCTTTCTGTCACTATCCAAAGCTCATGACCACAGGTGAAGGTTGGAACGAAGCTCGACCGATAAATCGAGAGCTAATCATTAACGAGTCTGTCCAGAGCCTTCCACCACGTGCACCATGCACACCGACTTATAGACTAGCAGCACCGCCGCCTGTGGAGGCCACACACAAAATGAAAAACAAATTGTGAAGGAGGAAACAGGAGAATGCCGCTCTGATCTGTGTACTCTGTTTGTCATCAGTTAAGTAATGATTCACCTGAATCCGATCAGATATCATCCTGTTTCCTCTTTTAGTGCATGGAAACACAGCATCCTTCTCCTCCCGCTGCTTTACATTTTCCCGCATCCTTGACTTCTGTGGACCCCTCTCTCTCTCTCTCTCTCTGGTGTGTATTAGAGTTGATGTCGGAAGCTGTAGAGTTGTCAAACCTCAGCCGAAAACAAAAACCTGTGCTCCTCCTCTGCAGCGGGAAAATCTCTGAGTTCTTCTCTGTACAGCTCAGAGTTATTACTCCATCATCTAACATCTTCATCACCTCCTCCCTCTCTCTTTCTCTCGCTTTCTCTCTCTCTCTCTCATTTGCATACACCGTTGCTGGAGGTTTCTTTCATCTCCTCTCTATCAGATTGAAGCTGAGAAAATTACATTTCCTCTCCCGTGGAGTTACAAAGCGCTCAAGCTGCAGGTTCAACAGATCAGGACGCAGCTCGGCTCAGTGGCGGGGGTTTAAACTGTTCAAAGGAAGAAGGGAGCTGAAGAAAGGACAGAGGTCAGGATAACTTATTTATTCTCATAACGAGCTGTGAAGCAGGGCGGTGCAAAGCAGGGCGGCGTGAAGCAGGGGGGGTTTTGAAGCTGATACCTCTGCGTTTCCTCGTGTCTGGTCACGTCCTGCAGCCTGAACTCAGACGTCCCAGATGATTCTCCCCGAATGAGAATAGACGTTCAGAGTTTTTTCTTATTCTGACAATCCAGAGATTTATCTTCAGAGAGAGGACGGCGCTGTTTCAACAGGCTGCAGATAAAAGACAGGAGAGGTGTTTCTGTCTCTGAATATTTAAAGACTGTGTGCACGGCGTCAGTCAGCGAGGGGGGGGCAACGCACAACTCCTCTCTCAGCTCCATCACTCTCTTTAAAGTAATTGTCATGAACGGTCACTTATAAACACTGAGTGGGAGTTTAATTATACACACTGATAATAGCTCATATGGTGCTTTCAGCAAGTCTCCAGCATCAACTCCGTCAGTAAAGCTGCAGAAACACAAAAGCATTTATATTTAACTAAACTGCAGTCAGTGAAACTTTCACCTGATGTGGATCTGTGGTAGTTAAATCCTTCTCTTATGAAGCTTCTGAGGCGAAGGAAATGTTGAATGTGAAATGTTTCCATGCATTCAGAGTTGAGTTGCATTACCGTCATTTTAACTGCAGTGACAGAAGCTTCCAAGTAGACGATATTTAAATTTCCTTTATGCTTGAAAACAGAATGTCAGGCGTCCAATAAGATCAATTTCATCAGTTTGGCAGTGTCTCTTTCTGGTCCTGACAGGGTGTTATAAAACTATATGTTGACTTATAGTCCAGCCTCTGGTTTGGGGAGCAGGGAGGGAACACTTCTTCTTACTATCATGTTGCACACCATCCCTCCTAGATCGGTGCGCAACAAGCAGATCATCACAAGCGACAAAATGTTACAGGAGCACAGCGGGTCCTGGCAGATTAGACGGTTGCTGTTAGGAAGCGAAAAGCCCGATCGAAATTGTCAAAATCCACAATTCTCAGAAATGTCTTTATACCCAAGCCAGTCTGATCCTGCATGCAAATATTCTGTATTTATATTCACAATCTGTAAATAGAGATTAATAGGGCACGACCAATATGGGAGATTTCTGGGCCGATACCGATTCTGATATTAGGGAGGGAAAACAAATCTGATACCGAAGTATTTGCTGATATCCTTCGTTGATCTTTAGATAGATTGATGTAGATATACACATTTAATACGTTGATCCCTCAAATGCAGTTGTCACTCCCAAAGGTACATCGGCATGTGGCTGCAGGAGCTGGGGATCAAACCCCCGACCTTCCAGTTAGGAGACGACCGACTCTACCACTGAGCCGCCGCCGCCGCCCCTTCTTGTAATCCATTTTGCACACTGTGCTATTCTCCTGAAACTCAAATGAAATGCTTTTTGACAGGTGAATAAATCATGTGATATTCTCATATTGGCCGATATTATCGGCTGGTTGATTAGTCAGTCGGGCTCTAGAGATTACGTTGGTGAGAAGCACACAGGTAGTGGGGATATGTCCATGAAGTTCCAGCAGTAAACAGACTTGGACGACCCCTCTTACATTAACTTTGTATTTTATACGGTGTTGGTTGAATTTACAGGGCAGACACTCAGACGCTTCAGTAACTTCTCTCTTTCTGATATGAGCAACACACAGAAGTTTTCAATGAGACCGTCTCAGTGTCTGACTCAGTCCCCAGTGAGGTGTTCCCTCTTAAATAAAATAATTAACGTGTACACTGTCACAGTTTAGACACAGTTTAAGTCGCATTAAAATAAATATAAACGTCTCTCTGAGAGCTGACGTTTATCTCGAAGACTGATTTTCTCTTTGGGGAGGAAACTGAAGACCCGGCTGAAGCTCAGAATAAATCTCGTTACTGAAAAGGTGGAACACTATTCTTATAAAAACACTGACCTTCCTCTGTGTGTGTGTGTGTGTGTGTGTGTGTGTGTGTGTGTGTGTGTGTGTGTGTGTGTGTGTGTGTGTGTGTGTGTGTGTGTGTGTGTGTGTGTGTGTGATGGATTATAACCCTGTGATCCTCAGCGTGTGTGTTCACTAGAGATGAAGAGGAGGAGGATGTGTTGGATGTTCTCGCAGCCTGTCACACACGCACGCACATACACCACACACACACACACACACACACACACACACACACACACACACACACACACACACACACACACACACACACACACACACACACACAGCACTGTGTTGGCGTGATGGTAACCAGAGGAGACAAACCATCATCAGCCTTAAATGTGAACGAGCATCCACACACAGCACCCGAGTGTGTGAATGGTTGCTAGGCAACAGAATTAGCCAGCATCCAGCTTCATCTTTGACGAGAAGAGAGGCCGCCTTCTGCTGTGTGTCACCTGTCACTGATTTGTGTTCACTTCGACTTCCAGGGAAAGTTCTGGCAGAGTGATTATTTTTAATTAAATTTTTATCACAAAGCATTGAATCAGGTTAACTTCAGGTTAATTGTTTAATTAAGGATGATATCCGTCGCTTTTTTTTAATTTTATGGACCATAAAACTTGAGAAAATATCTGCTGGACACATTGAAAGAAATGTTTTTCTTTCTTTTCTTTTTCACAAAAAAATGCAGAAAAAAAGAAAGAATAGAGCTATCCGGGCGCTGGTAGCCTAGTGGTTAATGTGGGTGCTCCATGTACGGAGGCTACAGTCCTCCAAGCGGGGCGGCCAGGGTTCCCTGTATATCATTCCCCACTCTCTCTCTCCCCAATGTCAGACTCAATCCTCTGTCCTATCTCTAAATAAAGGCATAAAAAGAGCCCACCCAAAGAATGTAAAAAAAAAAAAAAAAAGTAGAGCTGTCATATTACTTGTCCTGCAGAGGGCGCTATAACTGCAGCGTTATCTATATTGCACCAATGATGTGACCTTAGCTGCGTTAGTCAGCGTCAAAGTTTTCTTGCTAACTTGTAGAGTAACGACATGTCAGATGTTCTTAGTTAAAATGTTCATAATGCTGGAGTAATAGGATGATAAAAGAATAATAGGACTCTATTCTGCACATGTAGCACAGAGATGTGTAAGTTGCAGAGAGGAGGAAGGCTGGTGGTGCTAGCACTGCTAATATTAGCCACACTCTGCAAACCAAAATACATCATTTACCTGAAGACAATTTTAGAGGAATGTGCTTTAGACTAGAGCCTTTATCTCAATGCTGTGTAGTTCGACAGAATCACAATAACAAAAGTTTGGAGAAGAACAGAAAACATAAAGCATCCTTTTAATTACGTGCAGACAGTCTATGCACAGTGCACCAGTCACCACCCTCTCTTACTGACTCGAGGTGAATTCTCCAGAGAATATCCTGCTGCGTTCTCACATCAGCTCATTTGGACTTCATGCAGAAAAAATACGAGGCGGAATTTCTGGGTAAAGTCTGAGTGAAAAAAAATTTAGCTGTTTGCGTTCACACATGCAGCTCCTCCTGGAAATATCAGGAGTTTTCTGCAAGTGTGAAAGCACTACTACAAAAATTTGTCCCAGAGGTTACATCCACTCTTTACAGTCTGTGGCTTTTGGACCTTTTATGTCATTTGTTCTTTCCTATTTAATATGTTGTTGAATGTAGTCAACAAGAAAGCATATAGGGGGTGCTAGTGAGGCTTTAGGGATCATATTTGTGGTCATTTCAAAATCTTAGAAATAGGCACCAGATATACAATCAGAAATCTTCAGTAGGTCTGAAATGGACTGAATCGTCTTTGTTTTTTCGAACAGTGACTTTGTAGTCCCGGTGCTCTCTGTCAGAGGATTACTCTCTGCAGCCGAGCTCAAAAACTGAACCCGTTGCTCTGACAGACATTTCACACTGTCTGCCCTCGGGCGGCAGCTACAAAGGCAGCTGTTGCACTCTGGTCATAGTCATTTAGTCAGAGCTGCATGTTGTGATTCTGTGCCGCTGCATGCACTACAACATAGCACCATATTCGACGTTTTCAAATGAGAATGAAATGGAATTTCTGCCTCGTTGTTCCACAGCTGATTGAGGTTTAAAGTGGAGCATGAAACAGGTGACTGTGAGTCTGCAGTGATGCACAGTGTTAGGATCATTTACATGCAGTTTCTGCAGCCTGATCTCACATTCACTCTGCTGCTGCTGCTAGCTCTTTATGCTTCTCAAACGTGTTTTTAATACTAGATGTAGAGAACAGAAAAAAAGCTTCAGTCCTCCTGTTTCTTTTTTTATCAGACCTCCGCAGTAGGTCAACACAAGTGATTGTCCCCTTTAAATTGTGCAGCAATTAAGCCTCCTCGAGCACAGGATGAAGTGAACCTTAAGGTCCCTGTGTGAGCCGTGCGGAGTGCGGCTCTTTGTTGGCTGATGGTTTTCCAATAAACTGATGTATTGATTCACCCAGAGACCATTCAGAGCCTCTTTTCTATTTAGGGCTTTATTATGAGAGGAAAAACCAGCCTGTGCTCTCCAGCACTTCGCTCAAGTATTTTAGGATTTTTGTTCTTTCTGTTCCAGTAAATACATTTCAGCGTTAAAGGGATTGTTCTGCATTGTTGAAGTGGGGTTGTATGAGGTACTTTTCAATAGTCAGTGTATGAGCCGCAGGAGCTGTCGGTCACCTCGGCGCCTCTAAGGAGAGATTGGCTTTGAGTGCAGGCATGGAGTCTAGTCTATTTCATCGCTCCAGACGGGGCCACATACAACGTCATTTAGCTTATTTTAAGAACCAAACATCCCCAAAAAATCAGTGAGGATGTAAGCGTGTGCTCTATTAAGAATTTTTTCCAGTGCTTCCCTTTACTGTCAGTAAGCCACTTTGAACTTAGCACACCTTCTTTACACCACATGTGTTCCTCCGCCTGCAACACCCGGGTCTATATCGTCCCAGATTGAGATAATCTAAAGCAACTGGTGATTAAAATCACAGTGAAACTGAACTTGGAGAGTATCTAACCGCCATGTCGTCATGCATTTCAAACTAAAACTGGATAGAACAAATCACAAAATAGAGGACATGAATGAATTTGATTGGCTCACAAGCTTCCACAAAGCTTCTTAACTGGTCGAAAAATTTGTATAAAGAGAACTATTTACTTGGGAAAGTAACTTGAGCGTTATTTTTTTGTTTCAAACATTGCAGTGTTGCTGGAGCAGATTTGTGCTGGGACAACTCGAGACCTTTGAGACGTCCATTATCACCAGAACATTATCACCGACATGTTGTGCAGCCTTTTGAAGTACGGAAGCATGCAGCATCACTTAAGCTACATGTGGCTAATTGTACAGTGATGTAAACAAAGCAGAGAGGTTTTAATTACACACCGTACAACAGAGCATCGTGCTGGATTGTTTGTGTTTTCATGCTGTGTCTCTGCAGCTCCTCTCTCTCCTCTGATGTTTCTCCTCTCTCTCTCTGTGTTTTTTTTGTTTTCAGGTGGAGGGATGGCGCTCTCCTTCCTCCTCCTCCTCCTCTTCACCGTGCTGCTCTCCCTCAGCGTGTCAGCGTATAATACATCAGCTGGTAATAACTCTGTGTGTGTGAATGTGTGTGTGTGTGTGTGTGTGTGTGTGTGTGTGTCTGACACCGTGACTCTGATACAAAAGATGCTCTGTGAGCTGCTGTGTCTGTGAATGTGTGATTATGTGCACTCTGAGTTCGACAAAAATGTTGATACTTTTGGATAGCACATGTTTTAATAGGTTACAATCTGTAGTTGTAATTAGGACTAAAAAAAGTAATATTCAGGAAAATTAACCGTTAACAAGCAGGAGTGATGATGATGTTTTTATCATGCACCCTGGGTGTGATTTCAGGGCGAACGTCAATAGAACAGGACATCACACACCCACTAAATTAGCACCTTACTCCTCTGGGTAAATGTACAGAGCACTGAGGCGCAGCAAGGCTCGCTTCAGGAAAAGCCTGATCCCTGCAGCCACAACTGCCCTTAACAGCAGGCCCCGCAGAATCAGCCGTGTGTGTGTTTGTATGGACTGTGTAATGCACTCTCTGCTGTCAAAGCTGTACAGCGCTGTGTAGAAGTATTTCCCATTTAGGACAGTAAAGTCTAAGTCTAAAGTCTGATGCAAATGCTTCTTGTGTTGTCTGCACGCTGTGAGTCACCAGTGTGTTATTGGCCTCTCATTTGAAGGGACGGATTGTAAGTTAAAGTTTGTGCAGGATTGATAAGAAGGCAAACATTCTTATAATACCCTGCATCCCGTCTGACACGGATAGCCTCCTGCTGTTTCGGACGTGTGTGAACGAAAGAGAAACTAGTGAGTGCACGTCCAGGTAAAATGCATCCAAGTGCAAGACAAGAAATGTATGAACTGCAGAAGAAAAGGAAAAAGCTCGGCACACTGTTCAGCTCCCAATGGGCAATATTTTTTTAACCAGTTTTGAGCTTGATATGATGTTAAAGAGGACATATCCTCCTTCTCCACCTTTTCAAACAGTCTCCTGTGGTCTAAATGAAACATCTGTGCTGTGCTTTGGTCAAAATATAACATGAATC
>NC_089213.1:6555371-6602871 GCF_963930695.1 Labrus bergylta | reverse complement strand
AAAACGTCAGAGGGAACAGCGTGACCCCCTCAGATTTAAAAAATCTAGTACATTTTTTGTAAGAGGGAATTCACATGAAGCTCTTTTAAGCTGCTACTTCAGGGTGAACATAATGTACCTTAATGTGCTTCAACATGCCACAAAACAAGCGACAGACTTTACAGCCAATAGGAACGTGTGGGATCACTGCCTGACCCTCCCGGTTACAGGAAGGCTGACATGGAAGCTACCCAGAATCTCATTCACATCGGTGGCTGATGGGACCTGCTGAATCAGCGGCTGTGTGTGTTTATCATGAAGCGGAGGACACAGGCATGTCCCACCTGCATGAAAAGCTCTAAATATTTTGGCTTCACTTGAGGTGCGGTTTTCCTGCTGTCCATTCTTCATACAGCACATGACAGGGACAAGCAAAAGCCGTCCAATGAAATGACCTAACCGAGCTTTAATCGTAGCTTGAATTATCTGAGCGTGTAAGCAGTCCAGATGTGCTCATGGAGTCAGATTTGAATCTTTTCTGTGTAGAAATATGAATTTCTCAAAGTGTTGGGAAGAAAGAAGAAGAAGAAGAAGAAATGTGACAGGGTTACCAAAATAAAAGGACAAACACACAGCTTTAAACCAGCAGGCTGTTGTCTACATGCATTGTGTGGCGATGTTAGCAAACAGAGCGCAGTTTTTAAACATGAATCAGACAGTATGTGAAGCTGCAGTGAAAAGGTTGTTTCAGGTCTGCACTGCAGTGAATTTAAACAGAGAGGGTCTGATTACTGAACATCTTCTGATTCAACTGTTTCAAAGAAAACTTAAATTTATACCACCGGAATCGTTGAGGCTGCAGAATTAAACATTAATGTCCCCGCACGCTCCAAATGTCATCTCTTCTTTCTGCACACAGAGCCTCTGAATGCCTCAGACGTCCTCTACATATAAATGTGTTTCCTCCTCCTGCGGGTCAGACTCCGATAGTTTTAATAAAAAGCTGCCGTCATCCCTCTGAAAACACGTTTGTTCATGTGAAACACTCGCTCAGGCGAAAAAAAAAAGCTGGCAGCAATCCTTGCAGAGAAGCTGTGTTCAGAATCACAGAGGTGGATAAAGAGCTGGTCCTGCACGGCTGAAAACATGACAGAGGGCGCCCTCTAGTGGCAGAGCCCTGAAACAGACCAGAAGAAGATCATTCTGTAACTTCTGGAACAAGGGATTTTTCTCTTAGGTGGCTTTTGGGCTGGATGTTGGATTTTTTATTATAAGGATTAATAACTGTGCTCACGTTAGAACGTTTGATTCTTAATTTCATTTTTATTCAAAAACCTCTTTAAAGGTTAGCTGCGTTTGAACAAACTGACAGAGACAGTAATCTCCTCAAACAAAAGCTGAGTGTTGTAAACAAACATCACGGCAAGGCCAGTTCATTTATTTAGCACATCTCAGCAACAAGGCGAGGAAGCAGGAAATAGTGCATTAGTTGGGGACTATTTCCAGCGGCGGATGACTCCACATTTGGTGATTTTGAGAATATTTGGCGTTGCAGAGTGGTGTATATGTGTTACTGTTAATAAGCTACGGTGTGTGTGTTCATGACTAACAGACTGGTGTTTTATGTGACAGAAAAAGAAGAACCTTCAGTCTGATACACACAGGATCTGTTTTAGATACACATTCTGGTGTTGATATTTCTGTTCTACTTGATGGTGTGTTCGTGTGTTGCAGGTTGTGTGATCATCCGTCCTCCCAGAGATGGAGGGATCCGGTACAGAGGACTGACACAGGAGCAGGTGAGGAACACCTGCTGACACACTCAACACGTCTACATGAGCTTAAAGAAAGTTGATTTATTGTGTTAGTCCGACTGAAACTGGACTTTTAAAATACATATAAACAAGTTAGTCTGACCAAAACTGAATTTGTCTAAGTCGGACACCTAGATGATGCGTTTGAGGTCGATTTACTCACTGCATGTTTACGCCTCAATCGTCCCCAAACAGGCCTCTGTGATCTGAGCATACTCCACAGTTCCCTAGCCGAGCTTTGACCCGGAAGTCGAATAACATAAATGTGTAGCAGAGCAGAAGTTTGACGTCGTCTGCCTTCGGATACCAACACTAGAGGGCGTCGCATTTGTTCTAAATGTCAAGCATAAAGTATTTAATAATATACTGAGTTGTAAAGTATTGTCCATGTTTCACTGATAAACTAACCAGTTTTCTCCTTTGCTCCCTTTTTTTTTTCAAAGAAAACTTTTTTGTAAACATCAACAATAGTACGGAGGTGAGGTTAGGAGTAAACCAAGCAGAAACCTCCTGTGTTGAAAAATGAACCTGCAGTTCCTCGAGTGTCCACTAGAGGCTGGCTCCAATAGAGCAGGGAGTCACATATATATCCATACTAAGATTTATATTTTGACAGCAGAAATAAACACGTTTACAGCCTGGAGGGTCTGGAGGCTTAAAGCCTGCGTCAGCTCCATCTGGTTGCCGTCTGTTAGGTTGAGCAACAATTAGTTTGAGACAACATTTTCAGTATGGCCACCGTTCAGCTTCAGAACTCCCCTTCTGTAACCAACAAAGGGTGGCCATGTTTCACAAAGCCTATGAAACATACAGACATTTGTTTGAGCTGTTTGTGTGTGTGTGTGCGTGTGTGTAGATCCGCAGGGTTCAGGTGCTCCCTGTAGATTATGAGATCGAGTACATCTGCAGAGGAAACAGGATGATCGTCGGGCCAAAGGTCAGGAAGTGTTTGCCCAACGGCACGTGGACCGACCTGAGCTTGCGCAGCAGATGCTGTGAGTGAGTCATACAACACACACACACACACACACATATTATTTCTAACGCCTGTGCTCACTTGATATTTTCATGATATTTTACTTCAATTTGCTGTTGTCAGACATTAGTTGCATTTACATTTTTTTATTATTTACCCTCTTTTTCTGAGCTGTTACAAGCTGACTGTTGTGGTTCAGGCTCTGGCAAAACAGCGTTAAACATTTAATTTGTCTATTAGAAAACAAACTGAAATCTTTAACCATTTTTGAATATGATGAAGATTTTAATTTTCTGTCATATCAGTCGTTTTACTTTTAATCAAAGCCACAGTTTGTACGTCTTTGTCACACTGGTTCAGTCTTATCTGAAATATTCCCTCCTGTGTGTGTGTCCGTCTCAGTGTTGTTATGTCCTCGTGTGGGGACGTCTTTGGAGAACGGTCGGGTGTCTTCATGGCCCCCGGGACCCCCCGTGGAGGAGACGGTGCTGCACTACAGCTGTCTGCCTGGTTTCATCCTGATGGGAAGAAACTCGTCTCAGTGCAACAAGATGGGGAAGTGGGACACTCCCAAACCTGTGTGTCGCTGTGAGTCACCTTTTAACAGTTCAATATAAATAAAGAACAAAACTGAAGCAGATTATGATGAGATAGACGGCCTGATTCACTAAATGTATTTGCAGCTTTAGCGCCCACTGAACCTCTGCAAATTAAAAAACAGCATACTGTCAAAAAACATCTTCTAATTCACCCAGAGAGTTTAAGGAGCAATATGTAATTCTTACACCTAGTGTTTAAAATGGGTACTGCAGTCTAAATTCAAAACATTGCAGAGAGCTGTGTCCCCCCGCCCCCTCCTCTCTAGAGTGGATGCTCACACAGGTTGCCATGTTGTGGACACTGAAGCTTCAATGTTTATCCAGCTCTGCATCGGTCTGTAAACCTTTCTGTGTTCTAACCTCTCTCCATTTTTCAAAAGCATCTCCAATATTGATCCTAGTTTGAGCACGTTTCTGCTCGTGGAGCTTATTAGAAACATGCAGAGGCTTTTTAGGTCGGGTACAATCACTTCTATCTGAACCACTTCTCTTGCCCGCTGAACTTTGTCAGTCAGTAAATTGTGTTCCATGGAGTTTTTCACGTATTCCCTCAAGTCTTTTTCTTCTACATGAGCTCATCTTTGTGAAGTCAAAGTTGAGGTCTTTATAAATATTAGAACCTCCATGTACACAGAGCACAAAGTCACAATGTGCGGATTAAAGTATTGTCTAATTTATGATTAATCGTTGTGTGTTCTATGATGCAAATCTTCAATCTGTGTCTCTCTCAGAATGAGCGTTTTAAGCTGACTCTTTTCTCTTTTTCTCTTTGTGGCAAAAAAAAAAGATGATCGACACTACAAAGGTAAGAACATTTTCATCCTTCACATTCTTTAGCAGCTAACAGATGTAGCGCTGAGGTTGTTTTTTTAATTGTCTCAGTCTCACCTGTGTGAGATCTGCTGCAAAGACAGGTTATAACAAACACTGATCAAAGCTTAAGGTTATGAACATGTTCACTGTGGGTCCATGTATCTTCTCATTATTGGATTGATGAGCCGCCCGCTCGGAGGACTGTAGCCCCCCCCCCCCCGTACCTGCGGCGTGCGCACTAACAACTACACTAACGGATTCCCTTTGCTTTTCCTCTTTATGGTCAAAAAGGGAGATAAGCAGAAGTTTAAAAATGTGTTGAAAAAGAAAATAACTACAAGACAGAAACGAATGAAGGTTGCATTTTTCTTATTCTGACAGCAACAGAGCAGCAGCGTCAAATGGATTGCAGTGTGTCACATGTCTTTAAACAATCTGAATACAATGGACACTTAAATTCTCATATGTGAGACATGAGGCTCACCTTTTTTACCGTGAGGCTATGGCGTTCTTTCAGCCCCAAACAGACGATGTGTGGAACCATGTTCAACATGAAGGATGGAAATCTCGAGAGCGAGACGTTTTTCAGCTGCCAAGTTTTGGCTTGCATATTTCCAATCTTCATCATCATCATCATCATCATCTTTGTTGACAGACTCAGGAGTCTTGTGAGAGACAAATGATGCATTATGGGAAGTGTAGGACATTACTGATCAGTGAGGATCTGTGAGAGAGCGATTGGAGAGAAGAGACATGAAAGAGAAGACGTGAAGCTTTGTTATTTACATGTTTGTTATATTAAAGTTTTCTTTAAATTGAAGCTTCCTGAACACCACCAGTGAGTCCTCCTGCAGTACCCCATGTTTGAACGCACGGTGGCGACATTGAGCCATTTATAACATTAATGAGCCTCGCGTGAACAACAAGTGCTGTGAATCAGCGTGCGTCTAAACACTCAAACAATGCATCTGATTCGTTCATATTTTCACAGATGAAGACAGGCTGCAGAGAGACAGGCTGCAGAGAGACAGGCTGTAAGCGACAGGCTGCAGAGAGGCAGGCTGCAGAGAGACAAAGCTGCAGAGAGACAGGTTGTAGAGAGACAGGTAGAACAAATGTCTTCCACGAAAGAGGTGCAGGCGGGTTAAGAGAAGACCAAAGACACTTCTGTACCTGTGGACGTCACATATTTAATCTTTAATATCGTAATTATTAATTAAAGAAATCCGATCCTCATAACTATCTCTGCTCTTTGGAGCCAAATCACGACCACACACGACACTTCCTTCTTACTGAAGAAAATATGTAGCTGTTAAAGTGACGATTATTTTAAATCTATGGCAGAGTATTACATTCACATGAGAAAATACAAATCTGCTCTTTTCAGATAGTCAGATAGTTATCTCGAGTAACGAGTCACCAAGGGTCCTTTAAAAGTCTTTAAAAGTGTTCAATTAGATTTTTTTTTTAAATGTAAGATCGTAAAAAGTCTTTAAAATGTTAGACTTTTCAAAGGTATTCAATCTGAGGTAGTACTGAGACATGTCTGAATACTAACTAGGCCCTATGATTCACTCATCTCAAGATACGATTCTTTCAGGATTTATTTTCCAAAATGTGACTGAAGACAAATGATGACTGAATCAGAATCTTTTAGGAGCTGCAAACCCGCTTGTCATTGTGGTTTGGCCTTTAAATGTTTTTCTCTCAGCAAGGGGAGGTGATTGGAGCTTCTCGTTGTGGTGTGGATTAAATGCTGCATCATGTTGGTCGTGCTGTTTGTGTAGTTCTCTGTCTTCTCGTAATATTTGCACACAGTTTTTATCTCGTCTGTTATCTTCTCACCTCTTTCATTTTCTGTCTTGGGGGAAGCCAAAATGCTTCCACACCTCCGATTTAAAAGACGGTGGTGCGTCCTCAATTTCTAAATCTTGCTCTGCAGCTGCTGACGCACACCATAATATTGCGATTCAGTCCCGATGTGAATCTTGACACCTTTGAATCGATTTATCGCGATTGAATGATTAATCTTTACGTCCCTACTGAATACATCTCATATCTACACTTTCTACTTCGTGTTATATGATTTTTCTGTCAGGCTGCACTAGGCCAGACCGTCAGAAGCTTTAAATGTTAATGACTCTCCTTCCTTTGTGATGTCAGTAAACCTGGGAAACACTAGGTGGCAGTATGACGCCGCCCTCGGCATTACACTGTGACATGAGATGATTGTGATGTATGACAGGAGCTTCTTCGCTCAGGTGTGATTTCTCTCACATTAGCATGTTGTCGTGTGGTCGAGCTGCTGATGTCTGAGGACGAGAGCGTCTCCTCAGTGACGTCTTTGCAGAACGTTCACGCCGACCTGTGATGGATTACCTGTCAGAGGACAGGCCGTCTGAGAGCTGCAGGTACACAGGTGGAGTCTGATTAAAGGGGGGAGGCAGGGGGAGACAACAGTGTGGAGGAGGAGGAGGAGGAGGAGGAGGAGGAGGAGGGATGATGGAGGGAGTTAGAGAGGAGGAGAGATGGAGATTTATGTCTCTTCCTGTTCTGAGAATGGTTAATGTTTGGATGATTGAACGAGGCAGGAGACGCTTTGTGGCTTTGTGAGCTTTTATTGTGTGTGCGTGCGTGTGTGTGTGTGTGTGTGTGTGTGTGTGTGTGTGTGTGTGTGTGTGTGTGTGTGTGTGTGTGTGTGTGTGTGTGTGTGTGTGTGTGTGTTTGTGTAATCCAGGATTTAACTCAGATGTTCAGACCTGCAGCTGCAGAGCACATTAGCGTCTTTTAATTAAGAATTGTTGTGTCTCTGCACACCTCCACCTCCTCCTACCTGAGAGACACACACTCATGGAAAGGTCAGTGTGTTTGTGTGTGTGTGTGTGAGTGTGTGTGTGTGTGTGTGTGTGTGTGTGTGTGTTAGATACAGAAAGGAAGAGGGTTTGATGGGAATAGTTCATATCCTCTGTTCAGAGCATGATCAGGGTCAGAGACCCAAAAAGATCTCAGTCGACGGAGGAGGTAAATCTGTGTTTAGTCTTTCTACAGATCTATTTGATGTGTTCTTTCTAGGACAACAGATAATTTAACATGACACACATTTATGGCAGACCTCTCCTCCTTCTTTATGGCAGAAGGAGGAGAGCCCCGGTCATATGTGAAGCAACCTTTCCAGTGATCAAGGTGTCTAGAGAAAGCTATCAGACAGATCCCAATCTGATTTCTCGCTCTACAAAAAGACACCCAGTTTGCAGATCATGTTTGAGAATTTACACGACATCAGCATTACCAGAATAAAGCCAGGTACTAAATGCATTCTTCTATTTAACTGTAGGCATTTTCCTGGATTTCTGAATAAAAAGTTCTGCACAGCCGAGCAGAGATAACAGTCACAGTGTGTATAACCAGGGGAAATAGAAGAGCCAGAAATAGCTGAACAGGTTGAGCTGCAGGCCCACAGACAGCCAGAGAGATTAGAGAGTGTTTTATGGACGAGCTGCACATCACATTAATGATATTACTCTGAACAGGGTGAGAGAGAGAGAGAGAGAGAGATGGGCAGGGAGAGATGAGCAGGGGGAGGAGATGGAAACGGATGAGCAGGTGAGACGGAAAGAGGAGGGATGGATACAGACACTGGAGCAGGTGTGAAAAAGGGTGACAAGATGAGGGCGAGATGGTGATAAGGAGAATAAAGAATATTAAGAGGAAATAGACTGTGAGCCATTCTGTATCCGTACTGATCCTTATTAATTCAATTCAATTTTCAATTCAAATGGCTTCATTGGCATGACGTTTTCTCTCTGCAGAGAGACAGGCTGTAGAGAGACAGGCTGTAGAGAGACAAGGCTGCAGAGAGACAGGCTGTAGAGAGACAGGCTATAGAGAGACAGGCTGTAGAGAGACAGGCTGTAGAGAGACAGGCTACAGAGAGACAGGCTGTAGAGAGACAGGCTGTAGAGAGACAGGCTACAGAGAGACAGGCTGTAGAGAAACAGGCTACAGAGAAACAGCCTGTAGAGAGACAGGCTACAGAGAGACAGGCTGTAGAGAAACAGGCTACAGAGAGACAGGCTGTAGAGAAACAGGCTACAGAGAGACAGGCTGTAGAGAAACAGGCTACAGAGAGACAGGCTGTAGAGAAACAGGCTGTAGAGAGACAGGCTACAGAGAGACAGGCTGTAGAGAAACAGGCTGTAGAGAGACAGGCTGTAGAGAAACAGCCTGTAGAGAGACAGGCTGTAGAGAAACAGGCTACAGAGAGACAGGCTGCAGAGAGACAGGCTGTAGAGAGACAGGCTACAGAGAGACAGGCTGTAGAGAGACAAAGCTGCAGAGAGACAGGCTGTAGAGAGACAGGCTGTAGAGAAACAGGCTACAGAGAGACAGGCTGTCTCTCTGCAGAAAGGCTGTAGAGAGACAGGCTGTAGATAGACAGGCTGCAGAGAGACAGACTGTAAGCGACAGGTTGCAGAGAGACAGGTTGCAGAGAGACAGGCTGCAGAGAGACAGGTTGCAGAGAGACAGGCTGCAGAGAGACAGGTTGCAGAGAGACAGGTTGCAGAGAGACAGGCTGCAGAGAGACAGGCTGCAGAGAGACAGGCTGCAGAGAGACAGGCTGTAAGCGACAGGTTGCAGAGAGACAGGTTGCAGAGAGACAAGCTGCAGAGAGACAGGCTGTGAGCGACAGGTTGCAGAGAGACAGGCTGCAGAGAGACAGGTTGCAGAGAGACAGGGGTCACACAGAGTAGCCCTCACAATGCATGGATGAACTCCTGACCGTTATTACAGTGAAGTACCTCCGTGTCAGATCAGTGGAGGCTGGAAACAAGTTAAAGGTTCAGCTCAGTGGACTGTTTGGGACGAGGGATGAAGAAGAAGGTCACATGAGCTGA
The DNA here is from genome assembly GCF_963930695.1 of Labrus bergylta. Taxonomy (NCBI): domain Eukaryota; kingdom Metazoa; phylum Chordata; class Actinopteri; order Labriformes; family Labridae; genus Labrus; species Labrus bergylta. The sequence goes on along the minus strand of NC_089213.1, from coordinate 6,593,795 downwards.
CTGCAGGTTGTTATCAGGGCTGTGAAAAGGCCAACACTAAATGAAAGCCCGCCAAGAAGTTCAAAAGCTACAGTCTCTGATGAACAATCATTCAGTCTGCACGTCTTTGTGTGACAGGGTGCAGTTTTTGCTCGCAGTATTTATACAAAACAGAAGTAGTGGTTGTTGATTATTATTAAAAATACACAATAAAAATTAATCACAATGAGGGAAAAACTCACTGACAACAAGTGCATGAAACTTCACTTTAGTTAATCTTAGTTAGCTCATGCTGATTGAAACATGATGTCCTCTCAGTAACACACCAATCACAGTCCATACTCACAACACAGTGCCCATTTAAACACCACTTCCTTCCCTCTTATTCCAGCTCCACCAAAGCTCCACACACACACACACACACACACACATATACACACACACACAGCTGCTGCTGCTCGAGGCATCGATAGACTAGCGGTACATTTAGTACCATGTATGGAGGCATAGTCTTCCAGGCGTGCTGCCCAGGTTCAAATCTGAACTGTGGCTCATTTCCAGCATGTCGTTCCCCACTCTCTGTCTCTCTCTCCCCGATTTCTGACTCTATCCACTGTCCTATCTCTTAAATAAGCCCACTTTTAAAATATTTAATTACCTTAATACTAGAGAATTACCAATTATATTTTTCTTCAAAGTCTGACCAGTCGATTCTGATCGTGGACTCCTTGTCCGTGGCCTGCTCACCCTGTCTGGTTCTGCTTTAAGATAAAGACTTGCTCACTGTAAGCTCTGGATGGATGTATGTTAAGCTAAATAAAAAGTGTTGGCTGATCCAGGAACAGAGCCAGGCTAGCAGTTTCCAGCTGCTTCCAGGCTTTATGCTAAGCTAGGCTAACAACAGCCTGACTCCAGACCAGCATTTAAAGACAGAGATGAGAGTGAGGTCCAAATAAAAGTGATGGTTTGAAAAAAACAGACTTCAATCGCAGCTCAATGACAGAATGAGAAAACTACATACTATATATCTTTTATAATGTCAATCTATAAAATAAAAATACAACTGAAACATCATGCACATTAGTAGAGTGTGCAAAATATATAAAGGAAGCTCTATTCAGGAAATGGAGGCATCATGTCTTAAGCTGGATAAATGAGTCATTTTAAACTGAGTCTATATAAAATAAAAATATGAGAGGTTGGGGTAAAAACACAAATTCCACACACAGATAGGAAATCATGCAGCATTTTTGCCCCATATGTAGTCATGGATTTGTGTTTTTTCCCCACAAATTCAACTCCTTACACAGAGTCTGCACATTGTGAAAGAGAATTGTATGTTTCCCTCCCGTTCTGAAACGGTCTGTGTGTTTCTAAACTGCTCCTGGACTCTCCTTTAGTGTCGTCCTGTTGTTGTTGTTGTCGAACAGAATCAGTCTTTGTTGTGTTTCTTCGCGCTCACAGGTCATTTTTAGAGCAGCCTTCTCCGCCTGCAGAGATCTTGGCAGCCTGTTGAGCCAAATGTGTTGCCCTGCAGTGATCGAGCAACCGGCGCTGCCTGCCAAACACGTTGCCTTCTGTGACCAATCGCAGCGCGGGGGAAAATCGATTCAGGCCTCCGGTAAAGTTCTGCTCTCCAGGACGCCTGCAGTTCCATTCAGAGGGAGAGAAAAGAAGCGCTTTAAGGGCAGATTTGATCTTTTTTTGTATCCTGATATGATGCAGATGGTGTGAAATGTTACAGAGGAGAGCTGAGCTGCCAAAGGAGAGACTTACGGAGCTCCAAGTAGGACAAAAAGGATCATATTAAAGGCTGTGAGACGTCTTGTTTGTATGGTCGTGTTCATTTAGATCAGGTTCTTAAATGCAGGATATTTTTATGAGCATAACGTCTCTGCATGAAGAGAATCAAGGCGAGCACTGCAGGTGGTCCCCTCCTGCTGAGAGCTCCACATTAACTGAAATGAGCTCTGCAGCCACATGTCAGCCGACTGAATGAGGAGGCTCAGGACGTTTCTCTCTTCAACTCTTGGAGCTGCGGATTCATTCAGGGCGACCCGCGGACTCACACTGAGCTCCACACACAGGCCATGAATATCAGAGAGCCCGGAGATCACGGAGCCGAACAGAAACAACACACAATCAACACACAACGACGCACAACCAACCGACCACCGACACATAACGGACACACAATCAACACATAAAATGTAAGGCCCTGAAACACCAAGGAGCTCATCAGCGGTCGGCACTAATTGGACCATCAGTGAGCGGTCGTCGCCATAGTTTTTGCGGTGTGTCCGGCTCCGTGGCTACAGTCGATGAGAGGAATCTCTCTGATTGGGGGGTTTCATTTCTCTCCACCTCTCACAGGTTCAGTAAAGCTCCTTGAGCATGCTGCTGTAGTCTCCATGCTTTCACCCATTAGTGCGGTTTCTCCTTATTTGTCTCCTCCTCCGACTCTTCTTTTCTTTTTTCACTGAAAGACCAAGGACTGACAACGGCAGCGCCATTTTCAACTTTTTATCAGACATTATTCTCCATTAGTCGCTACCTATAATACGAGTGGTGAGCGACAGCGGTGCGAAAATGGTCTTCTCGTATCATAACAACGGACTACCTCCGCCTGCTGGCATGGAGAGTTATTTCCAGAACGTACGTGGTGGTTGGCACTCGGCTGTAGTCTTTGTGGTGTGTTCAAGTGCAAGTTTTTGGCCAAGACAAGAGGAGACATGAAGCGATGGCACAGGCGGCCTTCGTCACCACTAGTTCTTTGCCATCTGCTTGGTGTGTCAGGGTCTTTAGAGTTCACAGTGCAGTATGTCACTGTCCGTGGTTCTCACCTGGTGGGACGGGACTGGAAGTGGTTCCTGGAAAAACACACAGGAAGTCTACAAAGCGCCGGAGGTTGGTAGAGGCTCCTCCTCCTTGTTTCTATAACATCCTGGTAATCTTAGCGTGCGTGCTCAGTGTGTCATGTACGTTAAATTGAATATTAAGAGCTCAAACATGTCGAACCTGTTTAAAGATGCACACAGAGCTGTGCAGTAACCTCAGCTACCTGAGACGGTGACCAGAGAAAAGTTTCCTTTTTCTCCTGCTGTCTCCGTGTCCGTCACTGTTCTCTGAGCTCTGCAGGACGATGAATGTTAATGTGGCCTCATGCAGCCGAGCATGACGGGCCGACGCTCTGACAGACAGTAGGGAGAGAGTCCCTCTGTGTGAGGAATACAAACACTGAGAGGAAGACTCTGCGGAGGAGCACTTTGACCACCTTCAGATCAAATAAAACGCTGAACAGAGGGAGAAATGAATGAGGAGCGTGTTGAATAGATTTTAGATGTAGAGATGATGCATGAGGTCCAAAGTACTAATCGGACAGGGGCGGCTGGAAAATCGAAGGCAAGCAAGACTAAGCCCGCCTTTTCTTTTACAAAAAAGATGTTCAAATTATTCATCAAATAAACTACAACAGATAGTTTTAAACTTTTGTGGCACTGACACTGAGCCTAATATTTACAACAGGCTTAACGCCCTGGATTCTGAGATCGTCCCAAAGTCTGAAAAAGCTCCAGTACTTTATGATACCATCAATCCTCACAGTAACAGACTGGGTCGTTATAAAACATGTGGTATCAAAAAGTGTTGAAGAATCTTAACATTTGTACAACCTTTTTTTTTTTTTTTTTAATTCTCTTCAGTTTGTAAACACACAATTCAAACAGGGCCCCTCCTCCTGGGCTCATCTCCCCCAGAAGCTCTCCCTCACAGCATGATGTAGTGTGTACGTTTACTGCTTGTACCTACACTACAAGCTAAAGCAAGCTAGCACAAGCTAACCGCCGGTGTTCGTCACCTGCAGACCAACTCCACATCTACGGGTAAAAGCCAACACAAGCTTCACCCTCGTTTCGCCTCACTATAATTATTTTTTCTCTTCTTTGTCACTACGTCCACGTCCGTCATATTGGCTGGTTTGACTTGCGTCCAATCACTGAGTTGTGTTCAGTCCTGAACTCACCTGCGCGCTGTCATTTCTACCCGCCCAGAAATGTCCAGAGTCAACCAAAACATAATATAACAGTCAGAGGACAGACACAATCTATTCTTTCTATTTTTAAGTTTTTGGACGGCAGACAATATCACACCACATCGAATCAGAAAAACAGCTGACGTCGGTAAACATATTCTCTTCCTGGTGTTTGTTTCACCCGTTCTCCTTGACTGTGGTCAATTTGTTGGTCGTTTGTATCAGAGGTTGTGGGGTGGAGTGGCAGAGAGACTCACGCCCATGATTCCCCGCCAGCCTTGATGTTGTCTTTTGTTATTATTTTGATTGAGAGCCCCCTGGTGGAGGAATTGACATACTGTACCTTTAACATTCTTTTGTGTGTCATTACTCTTTTATAAGAAACCTCTCCTACAACTTTTAACACCTGTCACCTGAAAGGGTTATGTTTTAACCCTTTCGGGTGACAGAATGCAAACACAGATAATAGCTGAGTTGTGGGAGGAGTCTGTAACAGATCGCAGGTATTTTTTGCCTCCAGGTTTCCCTAATTGGTTATTATTACTACTTGCAGCCTCTCTGTCATGATTCAGAGCTGGACCTGTGCAGGCTCTGAGTGTTTCCATGTCTGCACAATGCGCATGTTAGAGGACATGAAACCCGAGAGCAGCTGCAGACAGAGAATGTGGAGCACAGCAGCAGCAGCGTGAGTAATGCAAACGTGTCGCATGTGATTGTGCTCTGAAGCTTCCCCGCTGGGCTTTAGTGCTCGGGAAAATATAGAAATGTAAAACTTAGATCAACGATAGAGAGAGAGAGAGAGAGGAAGAGAGAGGAGGTGAAGAATCTCTCAATCTCTCTGTTAGATCTTTACTCTGTTTAATACAAACTGGGACGGATAAATTCTTTATTCATAACATTATTTAAAATGTAGTAAGAGATAACATGCAGAGCGGGAACATACATACAATAAAGTAAGTCATTAATTAGAGTTTAACACTAAAGAGGAGGTTAATAAAAGACTTCACCATCTAATACACCTTTGCATTTAACAGCTGATTCATATTTAAACATCATCACCATGGCGACTGGGTTCATGTCCTGCATTGTCTATGTGTGTACAGCTTTAGCTGCTGAAACACCCATCCATTATCTATACCACTTTTCCCGGTCGGGGTCGCAGGAGACTGGAGCCGATCCCAGCTGTCATTGGGCGAGAGGCGGGGTTACACCCTGGACTGTTCAGCAGCCAATCACAGGGCGGACATACAGAGACAGACAACCAGCCACACTCCCACCTACGGACAATTTAGAGTCTCCAGTTAACCTAACGAGCATGTCGGGAGGAAGCCGGAGTACCTGGAGAGAACCCACACATGCACGAGGAGAACATGCAGAGTCCACACAGAGAGACTCCTGTCAGACGGGAATTCAAACCAGGAACCTCCTCGCTGTGAGCTCTAATCACTGCTTCACCATGCAGTTTCTACCTATAATGTGTATGACCGGAATCCAAAGGTGTCTTACACGTTAAACCTCCTAAATATTGCTCCTACGGGTGCCTCTCTCTATGAGTCGGTCACAACACATCCCTGCAGCTACAATCTGGCTGATGCAGGAGAAAGTGTCTGAACTTAACCCAGTTTCCTTGCAGTTTGTGAAAACTGACAAAATTATAATCTAAACATAGATGTACAAGGAAAAATAGTTAGCAGTCAGTCAGCACAAACCCCCAGCATGTGTATTTTTATGTAGGGTATATTTAGCCTTGTATGCACGAGTTACATTTCCTGACTGCACATATCTTAATGACTCCTTAATTCAGCTTCACACATGATTTATTACTAAGTAGTCACCGTCAATGAGCTTTAAACACTGCCCGCGTCTGGTTTGAATGAGGTGGTCAGATTTACAGAAAAGTTTTTGGGTTTATTTTGAATTCACGGCAGAAACTCAACACTGACTTTTGGTCCCACACAGGACCCATCCATCACCCCGACAGAGACTCCCAGTGGATTCTTGCACTCAATATATCATGCTGTCTGACTTTCTAAAGCGTTTTGACTTGAGCTGTTTTCACACATACACTCCTGAAAATGTCTAGAACATTTGAGGACAGACTTTTCCTGACTGTTTCCGCTATGATGACACTTTTTGCCTTTATATCAGTGCGACGTGTAGTTTGACATGTTCATAATATTAAAAAATGAGCAGAAAAGAACCTACTGGCGAACAGAAAATCTAACGAAGCGGTTTCTTTATGTGCCAGAGGTCGCACTGATCGTGTGCAAACCAAACGGCTGCCTTGCTGTGTTGAAAAATGAAGACGATGCAGAAGTGCAAAACCCTGCAGCTCATCAAGTGTCCTCTAGAGGCTGGCTGCAGAATCACAGGAAGTCACATACACACCCTTTCAAAAAAGCCTGAAATATAGCTGACTAGCTCAGACATCGATTGGCACACACTGTGGATTTTTTGATGACTCATCCGTTTGATTCAAAGAAGGATAAGAGTTATTCACAATAAGGCGTGTAGCTGACCTGATTCACAGGTGGGCGCGGTGTATCGGTTTCTCAGAAGGCTTAAAACCCGCCTCAGCTCCAGCTTTCAGCCTGTCGTGAGGTTGACTGAAAGTTAGGGTGAGACAGCATTTCCAGCACGGAGACCGCCATCGATGGGACTCCAGCGCCCCCTGCAGGAACAGACGGGTGATGTCACTCAGGCTTCAAACATTCATATTTACATCTTTAAGAAGAACATTCTGGGGAACAGAAAACAAGATGAAGCAGTTTCATCATGTGCAGACAGTCTGTGGTCGTAGGATATACATGTCATCACCCGTTCCCCCTCCTACTCGCTCGCAGTGAATTGTTGAATAATTCCTTCTGCATTCTCACTTTGGCTCACCCTGACTTCAAGCGGAAAATGTATTTGTGGGCTGGCGGGAAAAATTCCCTTATAGGTTGCAGTGTAATATTCTGTGTTTTGCGTTCACACACGCCGGATGTTTCAGGAGTTTTGCGCAGGGGTCTCGGTACAGAAATGTTGCCAATGTCTCTTTGCAATTTCGACAGAATGCAACACGAGGCCAGTCGAGACAATGTTGAGCACGGCTTTAGCGGCTTTAAGTCTTTTTATGCGAACACGTGCATCATGTCTTATTCACATGTTCTACAGCAATGAACACATTCATGAACTTGACTAATGAATGTTTGCAGAACATGACGAGAGGAGTGAGCTGTCTGTACGCTCCTTCATCAGGAGAACTCCACTATACAGAATGAGCTCATTATTTAGAAAGTCAGAGTCACTTATCAGCACCGCACAAAGTGTTTGTGCATTAACTGAGAGGAAACGCTCCAAACAGAGGAGAGGGAAAATAAAAAATATAAAGTGGTTGAACAGTCACAGAATGACGGCACACTTTGTGATAACGGCGAGCTGCAGAGAGACGTGGGCGGAGCAGATACACCCTCTGTTCTCTCTCTGCACCCGTAATCCCACAGAGAGCGAGAAATAGATATAGATCCACATCAACCCACCCAGAGAGAGGGAGCGAGAGAGAGGGAGAGAGAGAGAGAGAGGGAGAGAGTAAGGAGGGGAGAGAGATAATGAGAAAAGCAGCAGAGAAAAAAATAAGAGCTGATAATGAGGAGAGAAGGATCGGTGTCAGCTCATCACTGTGCTGATACATTATTAAAGATATACTCACAGATACACACACACACACACACACACACACACACACTCACACACACACAGATAGATAGAAAATGGAAGGCATGAGCGCACTGAGAAACGTGTGGCTGTGGGTTGGATGGGGAGAGACACAGAATGATTCATTACAGCCTAATGACTCTCTGAATGAGGCTTTTCAAAATAAAAGACCTTTCTGCTCGTTATGAACAAGACAAAAAAAATATCACATTTGTGCTGAAATGACACCTGAAAGGAAAAACAAATGACCATAACTGTCACCTGTTAACTGCTTAGCTTTTATCTGAGAGGTGCAAACTCCAGCCTGTTCATGGAAACTTGCAAAAACCTGGAACTGGGACGCGATGTACTCGGGTGTGACGTCATTCCCAGCTCTGAGATCCGAGTCCCGACGTAAATGGAACACAATTATGTATTATGTGTATTGGTTGCACTGGTATATTGGACACAGCAAAAAAAAAAAAAAAAAAAGGTATAAGAAGTATTACAGTATATTAAAACGCATCTTGGTACAGGTGTCATAAAAGACCAAAACAATTTTTTTTTGGTTCTGTAAACGTTTTTATTCCTGCTGTAAAGTTGGACACTTTAAAATGGGGCTCTATGGGGGTTGACTCACTTTTTGAGACAGCCTCTAGTGGACACTGGAGGAACTGCAATTTTTGGCTTCCTGTTTCAGCCCTGGAGGTTTGAGCCTGGCTAACTCTGAGTTAATCCTGCTCTGTTCTCTGTTTGATTAAAATGAATGAATGACTTTGAGGGGACAGTTTCCAGTATCGGTTTAATGAGGATTCTTCGTCCAATTGGTTCAAAAGAATTATCATTAAATAGTGAAGGCGAAAGGACGAGGGAGGGGACCGGGGGCCACGAGGTGAAGTGTCTTTGACGGTTAATTAACATTTGTCTGAGTTGGTTGGGGGAGGATGTACCGACAGGAGGAGGGGGAGGGAGGGCTGGTTGTCGATGGAGCGGGCGGAGGAAAGATAAATGAGCAGAGCTGTGTTAAGGGATTGCAAATTCAAAGTGGTTTGTGAAACAGAGAGACTGAACCTCCCTCCTCCTCCTCCTCTCTCTATCCCCCCCCCCCCCCCCCCTCTCTCTCACTCTGCCTCCCTCTCTGCTGCAGTCAGCCTCAGTCTCCGTCTCCTCTCTGGAGGGGCTTCACCGCATTCCAGCAACATGCAGATCGACCTTGCTTTTAAATGAGCCGCTCTCCTGATTGACTTTATTGGATTATTGGAAACAGATATTTATGGTGCGCTGCAGAGTTTTTATACAGCGTGAGGTGCCGTGTGTTGTTTGTAGGTGCATAAGAGGAGAGAAAAAAGGACCGAGAGGATCCGTGCAGAATAAAGCTCTGTGTGTCTCCTCATGAGCTCACTGTGGATTTTTCTTCATATCTCACGCAGGGGAGAACAGAGGAGCTGTTTTTATTCTCTCAGGCTGAAGCTGAAGGATTCGCTGAGTTTAGTTTCAGGACCTCGGACAGCTAAAGAGCTTCTCACCTGATTTAATCCTGACTTAATATTCAAGTTGAGCTCCTCCCGCTGCTGTGAATGATCTCTGCTCATCTCTTCTCTGCTGCTGATTGATTTCTTTAAACGAGTTTCACAAGGATTTCTGAGTGAGCGGAGGGTTTATGAAGTTCTCTGGAGTGGATCATCACGCCCGCAGTGATCATTTAGTCAGAGCAGAGAAGGAGACTTTAACTCTTACGTGGTTCTGTGCAGTCAAATTATCTCGTTAATGTGCTCCCATATGTGAGCAGCTCATGGGAATCCAGATCTCCTGACCCCACCACAGAGCTCCACAGACTCAGATCTGAAGCGTCTTGGTTGTTTTGAGGATCAAACCGACTGAATCTGAATCCTCCGTCAGCGATGTCCCGGCTCCTGAGCTGCTCTCTGACCCTCTCTGTCCTCCTCCTCCTCTGCTCCTGCCCGGCTCTAGGTAAGAAGAAGCTCTACATCGGAGCTCTGTTCCCCATGAGCGGGGGCTGGCCGGGGGGACAGGCCTGCCTCCCCGCCGCTCAGATGGCTCTGGACCTGGTGAACAAGAGGACGGACATCCTGCCGGACTACGAGCTGGAGCTGATCCACTACGACAGCATGGTGAGTGTCTGACAGACTGACCCTCCATCACCTCCGTCACCTCCGTCACCTCCATCACCTCCATCACCTCCATCACCTCCATCACCTCCGTCACCTCCGTCACCTCCATCACCTGCATCACCTCCGTCACCTCCATCACCTTCATCACCTCCATCACCTCCGTCACCTCCGTCACCTCCATCACCTCCGTCACCTCCGTCACCTGCATTACCTGCATCACCTGCATCACCTCCATCACCTCCATCACCTGCATCACCTCCGTCACCTCCATCACCTTCATCACCTCCATCACCTCCATCACCTCCATCACCTCCATCACCTCCATCACCTTCATCACCTCCATCACCTTCATCACCTCTGTCACCTCCATCACCTCCATCACCTCCATCACCTCCATCACCTTCATCACCTCCATCACCTGCATCACCTCCATCACCTCCGTCACCTCCGTCACCTGCATTACCTGCATCACCTGCATCACCTCCGTCACCTCCATCACCTCCATCACCTCCATCACCTTCATCACCTCCATCACCTCCATCACCTCATCACCTGCATCACCTCTATCACCTCCGTCACCTCCATCATCTCCGTCTTCTCCATCACCTCCATCACCTGCATCACCTGCATCACCTCCGTCACCTTTGTCACCTTCATCACCTCCGTCACCTCCGTCACCTCCATCACCTCCGTCACCTCTATCACCTCCATCACCTCAGTCACCTCCATCACCTCCATCACCTCCATCACCTCCATCACCTGCATCACCTCCATCACCTCCATCACCTCCATCACCTCCATCACCTCTGTCACCTCCACCCCCTCAGTCACCTCCATCACCTCCATCACCTCTGTCACCTCCACCCCCTCAGTCACCTCCATCACCTCCATCACCTCTGTCACCTCCACCCCCTCAGTCACCTCCATCACCTCAGTCACCTCCATCACCTCCATCACCTCTATCACCTGCATCACCTCCATCACCTTCATCACCTCCATCACCTCCGTCACCTCCGTCACCTCCATCACCTCCGTCACCTCCATCACCTCAGTCACCTCCATCACCTCTGTCACCTCCGTCACCTCCACCCCCTCAGTCACCTCCGTCACCTCCATCACCTCTATCACCTCTATCACCTGCGTCACCTCCGTCACCTCCGTCACCTCCGTCACCTCCATCACCTCAGTCACATCCATCACCTTCATCACCTCCGTCACCTCCATCAACTCCATCACCTCCATCACCTCCATCACCTCAGTTACCTCCATCACCTCCATCACCTCCGTCAGTATGAATTTTAAAAGAGTTTGAAGTCTGAATTACTGTAAATGAATAACTAAAAAATCTGTTCTCCATTGTTACTTCAAACTATTTCTGGGTTCTCATTTTAAATACTTGTTTCTACTATCACAGTAAAGCGAGAGAAACGAGCCCGTCAGAGTTGAGAAGTGTTGAAAGCAGACGAGCTGGACGCTCTGTGAAAATGGGATAGACGCCATTCTCCCTGTTGAAAGTTATTTCACTGTTAGATCAACTTTGAGTCTACTATTTGAAAGTCAGAAGCTTCTTCCTGAAATAAAATAAAATACAGACTTCTCCTAAAGTAAAGCTGCTCCATCGTCCCTTCTGGGCCTCCATACATGTTGTCTGTCCTCTGACTGGATTTTACTGTTCTGGTTTGTTTTGATCGGCTCAGGATGTTTGTTGGCGGTGAGTGGTTGTGTTCTCCTCAGCCTATGACAGCACAGCAGGTGAGTTTAGAAGTGATTCAGAGACATTCAGTGATTTGATTTGATTCAAACCGGTGAATATGACAGACGTGGACGTAGCAGCAAATAAATGAAAATATAATCACAGTGAGGAGAAACACCAAGCGGATAAAGCTCGTTCTAAAGCGAGGGTGAACCTTGTGTTGTCTTTTACTCGTGGACGTGGAGTTGGTCTGCATCCTGTTGGACAGGCAGGTGACAAACACAGGCGTGCAGTAGCTTGCAGCGTAGGTACAAGCAGTAAACGTATACACTACATCCTGCATCGAGGGTGAGCTTCTGGGGGTGATGAGCCCAGGAGGAGGAGGGGCCCAGTCAAGCTGCAGCCAACATTACTGACTCGACCTTTAAAGTGGAAACGTCACACATTGTTGCTTTAAAATCAACAATACTGATACCAAATCTGATACCAATGCAACAACAAAAGAAGCCCTACGAACCCCAAACTGGGGTTTTCACTTATCAAAAATTGCAGGCAAACTCCTGCATACTGTCTAAATTGCACAAAAACATTGGAAATGATTTGGTACCTCAACATTGCCAATGTGTTTGTGCAATTTCCACATGTTTGAACCTTAAACTTTATTGTAAGGTTCCAATTTATTTTCCAGCTTCAGTGGATGGATTCTTTTTGGGGGAGCAAAAAAAAGCTCTTTTTGACCCCCGGGCTCAGCTTCTGTTCTCCAAACACGGACAGTGCTGATTGTTTCTACCGCCTGTACTAAATCTGACTGTCCTGTTCAGTGTGTCTGACTAATAATAGCAGCAAACTGGATATTTAAAAACCCAACATGTGTTTCCTTCAAAGAAAAAAACAAGTGATCTTGATTCCTTTACTTCCCAACTGGCTATAACTTTGTTCACGTGTAAATTCACTGAGTGTGTGCTGGGCTGCCCTCGGTGTTATCTTCAGATCATATTAATCTCTGTGTCCTCACTGTGTCTGCGTTTCTTCTCCACACCCGGTTGCACGCCGTTTGGGGCCGTCTTCAGGATAATTGGCTCTCCTCTGTGTGTTGTTGCTTTAAAAACAGCAGCGGGGTCATTAAATGGGTCGCAGCCTCGAAGAAATGTTCTACCTGCTGTATAGAGGAACATCTGTGTGTGTGTGTGTGTGTGAGTGTGTGTATGTGTGTGTGTGTGTGTGTGTTTGCACAAGAACAGCAGTGAAGCACATTCTGATAACAGCTCTCTGTCGACCCGCTCACCTCGGGATCTTTGCTGCTCGTCTATATCTGTGTAAATGTTATGAAAGACAAAAACAATTCAAAGGTGCAGAGCTGGAAAAAACCCGATCAGGACATGAAGGGGTTCAATATCTGTGCATGTGAAGAATACTGAAGAGTAGTTGGGAACGGAAAGAGAGAAATCTTAAAGTCCAGGATGCAGAGAGTCAGAGATCCACAGCATTTCAGTTCAATCTGTGATACTTTCTAGGCTCTAGGAGTTTTGATTAATTTCTTTTTTGGCCCACTAGGACCCACTGGCACTGGTCCTACTTGATTCTAGTGGAAGCAGCTGAATGTTTGGCAGAACTTTGAGTCCAGGACAAATTTCTCTAAAGGGACAATAAAGTGTATCGTATCGTATTGATAAAATACGCTGATGGAGCACAAGACTCTACCCGGTGGAAGTTAGGGCTTGAGGCTTTGTGGGAGACTCAGTGATGCGTCTGCTAAAAGACCGAGGCTTAGTCTGCTTTAGGCAAACCGGGAGGTATCAGAGCGGGCAGAGGAGGCATGAGGAGCGAGAAACTCCTGAACAATGTTAGCTGCAGGGAGATGTCTCCGTTCGCTGCCCCCGCCACCAGGAGATGTTCTGGGTTAAGGGGAGAAACATCTGTGAGCGATGGTCCCCAGCTGAAGAGCCTGCAGCTAACAAGTGGGCACCAGTGGAGGTGCAGCAGGTCTAGAGCCCAGCAGGAAAACCCCTACATCTCCTTTTACAGAGCTGCTAACAGGACACAGAGGCGACGTCTAAAACCGCATACTTTCATGCTTTAAATTTGATGTCACACTGAGCATGTAGCACCAAAATCATATTATGCACATTTGTGTGTGTGAGAAATGACAGGATGTATTTTTTTTTTGTGTGAGACAGGAACTCACTGGTCGTACTAAACCGCCCCAAAATACTTTGCTGCTCTCAGACTTTCCAATGGCAGAGCTCGCCAGCCGCTTGATTCAGGGTTTATTACAAGAATACACATCAGAGATTAAACGGCGTGTTTAAAGGTCAGAGCTCAGGTGTGTGCCGCCTCACCTGCAGTTTGTCAAAACTGTCAAAACTTTATTTATAAGTTATGTTTCACCAGGTTAACGTTTTTAAAGCTTTTCTGAAAGGAAGAAAACTGGATCTTGAGTTCATCGCGCTGGAGTCTGATTTGTGTGTGTGTGAGCGTGTGTGCGCGGGTGTGTGTGTGCGTGTTTGTTGGGGGGGGGATAAAAGGTGGGGAAGAGGTTGGCATGACAACAGTAACCAAGGCAACTGCAGTTCAAACAAAAACACAGATTTGGCTCCTGAAGAAGGCGAGATGGTGCTGCTCTATGTTCCAAACACACACACACACACACAAACACACACACACACACACAAACACACACACACGGGCACACACACACATGCGCACACACACGGAGGGCAGATGGACGATCACAGAGAGTCAGTGTGAGCTCAGTGAGACAAACGATGGAAGAATCATTGATCACAGACCAGCTGCTCGTCACACTGAGCGCGCTCGGATGATCTGAGGCCAGCAGCAGCTCCTCAGGCTAACGTGCTAATGCTAACACAGGGGGTTAGCTTTATCGTCATGGAGACCAGAGCAGAGCAGGTCTCTGATCAGCTGAAACTGGATCATGTTTGACAAAGGTTGATCTCAAAGGTGAGGGGGGGGTTCATCTGATTGTGTGTTGATTTCCCCTGAGTGCTGTGGTTAATCAATGACCCCTGTGTCCCCCCTTAAATAGATAAATAGAGATATTCAGGAGGAGAGGTCTCTTTCCTGCTCGTAGAGAGAAATTATGATGATGATGATCAGGAGGAGGAGGAGGAGGAGCAGCTTCCTCTTTCTCCTCAGCAGCCGGTTTCCCACTCTCACACACACACACACACACACACACACACAGATTTAGGATCTGGTTGCTAGGAAACCTGCCTGGTCCAAGTTTACATGTAGTCAGAGATGATAACAGATACATTCATCAGCAGAAAGTGACACTGAGCCTGTTTGAATGTTTGATGTTTAATGTTTGAACCTTCATCAGAGATCCAAACCTTCAAAGACCATCTAATAGAAAAATAACTTTCAACAGGCAGAACAGCGTCTCTCCCATGTCCACTGATTGCCGAGGTTGCCGGCTTTTAGGACTATGTGAGTTTGGCAGTGTGCTTTAGTTCTCCTGCTACCCAGTTAACCCGTCTCTTTACCGTTTGCAACGGCCCGAGGCTAAGAGGACGAGGACGAATCTAAGAAGAGAAGAATAGAGAGTGAGCCATCAAGAAGCAGAGTGTTCATCCCTGCAGATATTATTCATAGCAGATTGAGACGTCACGTCAGGCTGTATCGTTATCTGTGTCATTGTTGTCTCCAGTGAGACCAGTTATCAGGTCAACAGGTGTTGCGGCGATGGAAGCGGGCAAGAGAAGTGGTTCAGATAGAAGTGATTGTACCCGACCTAAAAAAGCCTCTGCATGTTTCTAATAAGCTCCACGAGCAGAAACGTGCTCAAACTAGGATCAATATTGGAGATGCTTTTGAAAAATGGAGAGAGGTTAGAGAGCTTCAGTGTCCACCACATGGCAACCTGCATAAGCATCGACTCTAGAGAGGAGGGGGCGGGGGGAGAGAGCTCTCTGCAGTGTTTAGAATCTGGACTGCAGTACCCATTTTAAACACTAGGTGTTAGAGCTACATACTGCTCCTTTAATTGTAACATGTGCTTTAACTGGAATGTTTTTTTTAAGATTCATTTTTGGGCTTTTTGTGCCTTTATGGAGAGATAGGATAGTGGATAAAGTCGGAAATCAGGGAGACAGAGAGTGGGGAATGACATGCGGGAAAGGAGCCACAGGTTGGACTTGAACCCGGGCCGCCCCGCTTGGAGGACTAAAGCCTCCATACATGGGGCGTGCGCACTAACCACTGCACCACCAGCAGCCTGAACCCTGCCTGTTTGCAGAGTCACTATCGATTTTCTGCTGAAGCTCTCTTCGCTCTGTGTGTGTGTATTCATGTTGTAACAGATGTTAGTGACATGAAGATGACAAACATGATCACACTCGGTCATCCAGCATGTCTGCTCCACGATTAATGCCCCCCCCCCCACACACACACACATACATACACATTATCATTTAAACAGCGTATTGATTTTTCATTGATGATTGTAAGTGAGCTGTATGTGAGCCTCTCTGTGTGTGTGTGTGTGTGTGTGTGTGTGTGTGTGTGTGTGTGTGTGTGTGTGTGTGTGTGTGTGTGTGTGTGTGTGTGTGTGTGTGTGTGTGTGTGTGTGTGTGTGTGTGTGTGTGTGTGTATACGTGTGTGTGCATCAGGATAAATCAGACTGACTGCTGGGTAAATGTTTTCTCCAGCCTCTCTCTGATGAATGTGTCTCTGCCTCACAGACCAGACACACACAGGTGACCTTGGGACGTGCCTCACCTGCAACCCCCCACCCATCCCCCCTACTCCCCCACCTCCCCCACCTCCCCCCATCTCCCATCCCGCCTGCTGGCTCTGCCTCAGCGCCGTGTGTTGAAATGTAACATGTTAGCTCACAGGAGAGGTCAGAATCTTTTTGCACAAGGGTTGAGAAAATGATTTTTTATACTTGATCATTTTATACACGATCATTTTTAATGTTGCATGTTTTCAAAACACACAATCAATTATTTTGATTTTCTGAAGTAGTAAGGAAATGTACTCAAGCTTTGCAAAAGCTACGTCTGTTTCTTATGGAGAGGAATCACTCCAAAATAAAAATGCATTTTTTTAAATGGACGGCTGATAGAGTCAAAAACTGGGAAGAGAAAGAGATTGGGGAAAGATATGAAGGAAACGGATTCAGATTCTTACCTAGCTCCTCTCGAGGACATTGGGGGGCGTTCACTAACCACTTAGCTGCCAGTACCCCCTACTTGTTTTAGGTCTAAATGACTACAAGGTAGGACTTGGCTTTAGAAAGAGGGGAGAGTGTGTTTACCAGCCTGTTAACTGCTTCATAAAAGTAGATGTGTGTTATTTCTATGCTCTGCTTGTCATCCTAACTTTGACACTCTGACTCCTCATATGTAGCCCAAAATAAACCCAAGATCTCATTGAAAATGAGAGACAACATCTTCAACCAGCGCTGCTCATGGAAGCGAATACTTGAGGTGGAGGAAAACTCACTCAGGCACTCAGGAGGGGTTTTGTTTTAAATACACCAACGTGTATCGACTTGCACATTCTTCAGGGTGTCGTCACTACACATCACAACGGTCGGATGAAATTAGATATTTACGTTATTCTCTGCTGCTTCCTGTTTTCTGCCGGAGAGAGTGCTGTGATTGACTGTTGACAATGTTCATGTTCATACCAGAAAAAGAAGTGAGAAAAGAGAGCTCAGCCTGAGATCCATGATTCCTTTAAACCAAACCTGAAAGACGACACTGACGACATCCTTCTGATTGGTGACAGATGTCATCATGCTTTACTTCACAGCTGTTCCAGAGTGCATTCAAATGTCTTTCATTGTTTTTTAACTGATGTTATAAAACCATATATGCTGTTCACAGATTGTTTGTCAACCTGCTTCTTAAGTCTCTGATCCTCACATTGTGTTTCACATTTTCTCTCTCTCCGTCGTCAGTGCGACCCGGGCGAGGCCACCAAGCTGCTGTATGACCTCCTGTACACGGAGCCCATCAAGATGGTGTTGATGCCGGGCTGCAGCTCCGTGTCCACGCTGGTCGCTGAAGCTGCTCGCATGTGGAACCTCATAGTGGTGAGAAAACTCAACGTCGCGCGTGTTCCTGGACCTACAGCAACAAAAGAAACCGCACATGTGCAGCGCAGACTTTTCATTTCACACAAGAATCAAAACACAAACTGAATGAAAGTCGTGTTTTTTTTATTAGCATCTGAACAGTAATCCAGACACCCACAGAGTCGGGGCCCTGAACAGGCTGCTGGGTGTGATGAGGTCACAGTTGAAGGTGTTTTAAAACGCTCAGTGATGTAACACAAAGACGCCGAGCCGACACTGAACACTTAAATAAACTGAGCTGACGCTGTTACAGTCAGAAGAGTCATAGACTGTGATTCTTATTTATTCAGTGATTCATGCCTGAGTGTCAGCTTCACTATACTATCACAGATTAGAGCACAAACAGCCCGCAGGGAGTCTGCAGCTTCTCTTCCTTTTATAATCCAACATGTCAACATCCTGGAATACAGCCTGGAGATCTTTGGAGAGTCTTGATGAAGACCTTGGATAAAGTGAAAGTCGAGTTTTTAAATGTTCTGAAACAGTTTTAGTTAACGGTGAACGTGCAGGACTTTTCTGCTCCGTGGTTTTCTGAAGTTTTACAAAAGAATACTTTTAAACTGGCTCCACATCTCGCTGATACACACACACACACACACACACACACACACACACACACACAGACAGGCACACACACACACACACACACACACACACACACACACACACACACACAGACAGACAGGCACACACACACAGACACACACACACACACACACACACACACACACAAACAGAAAATCACACAGATACACACACACACACACACACACGCACACACACAGACACACACACACTCACACAGACACACAAACAGAAAATCACACACACACACACACACACACACACACACACACAGACACACACACACTCACACAGACACACAAACAGAAAATCACACACACACACACACACACACAGACTCACACACACACACACACAGACACACACACACACACACACACACACACTCACACAGACACACAAACAGAAAATCACACACACACACACACACACACACACACACACACACACACACACGCAAACACACACACACACACACATACAGACTGACTCTGACCTTTGTTCTCCTGTGTGTGTGTGTGTGTGTGTGTGTGTGTGCCTGTCTGTGTGTGTGTGTGTGTGTGTGTGTGTGTGTGTGTGTGTGTGTGTGTGCCTGTCTGTGTGTGTGTGTGTGCCTGTCTGTGTGTGTGTGTGTGTGTGTGTGTGTGTGTGTGTGTGTGTGTGTGTGTGTGTGTGTGTGTGTGTGTGTGTGTGTCAGCTGTCGTACGGCTCCAGCTCTCCGGCTCTGTCAAACCGTCAGCGTTTCCCGACCTTCTTCAGAACTCACCCGTCCGCCACGCTGCACAACCCGACACGAGTCCAACTCTTCCAGAAGTGGAAATGGACAAAGATCGCCACGATTCAGCAGACCACGGAAGTCTTTACCTCGGTGAGTCGACACACGGCTTCTCGTCGTTAAGAAGGTTCTGGTTCTGGTTCTGCTTAGAGATGTCGTTGTAGCGTCCTGATTCTGAAGTTTGCATTCGTACAACACGTGTTTGCTCTTTTTATGTCGCTGCACAGACAGCAAAAGTGTCACCGGGTTACTAGTTTACACGCAGGGCTCCGTGTGGACTTTACACACGGCTGTGGCTCAGTGGGAGAGTCGGGTCGTCTCCTAACCGGAAGGTCGGGGGTTCGATCCCCGCTGCTTCATCTGCAGCGTGTGAATGTGTATGAATGGGATTAGTTACTTCTGATGGCCACACTTCCCCTCTACCATCAGTGTGTGAATGTGTAGGTGTGACCTGCGGTGAAAAAGCGCTTTGAGTAGTCAGAAGGCTAGAAAAGAAACACACAAGCTCAAGTCCATTTACCATCTACACCAGAACTTCATTAGCAAGGACCCCGCCCCAACAATATGGGTTTTAGATATTTATGAATTTTGAGGCATATGAATGTACGATGAGATAACGATTATGATGGAAGAGGATGGTGTAGGTTCTTGGGGGACGGACTGACTGCAGGGCAGAGGGAGACTCAGGATCACTGCCCAGACTGTTCCTAGAATTAGACAAACGTCAAGATTAAGGGATGAGGAAGGAGGGAGGATGGATGAGAGGAAGGGAAGGGAGGGTGGGTCGAAGAACTGAGAGAAACAGGATGGAGTGGGATGGCTAAGTAGGCTCGTCTGGTGATGTCTGGTGTGGTTAAGGCGTTGTCCTGCTCTCGAACCTCGGTTAATATCTTCACTTCATTCATGCAGAGCTGCTGCATCAGGACACCGGCCTCCCAACAGATCTCCTCCTTCAAAGTGGATCTGATTTGTTTAAAGTGTAGAGAATAAAAAAGTCACACTAAAGGTGGTTAATGTGTTTTCTAACGCTGCTCCTCTCCTCTTTGTCAGAGTCAACCCACACATGCAGGAGTCTTTTTAAACCTCGAGCTCATCTTCCTCTTTATCACATTTCAACTGCAGCTTCCGGTTCTTTTGATTTTTATTTTTAAACCTGCATCATCACTCCCCCTCTTCTACCTGTTTTTGTCTCCTCTTCCTCTGCTGTGGATCCTGAGCTTTATTCTCTGTCTGTGTGTTGCTCAGACTCTGGACGATCTGGAGGAGCGGGTGAAGGAGGCTGGGATCGAGATCAGCGTCCGTCAGAGTTTCCTCACAGACCCCGCTGTGGCTGTTAAAAACCTCAAGGTGCCTGATCTCTCTTTACACACACCAAGCCGCTCAATGATTACCCATGTTTTCTAGTTAAACATAGAGAAGAAAAACCAGGCTATTAACTAGTTACACTATTAACTGATAATTAAGGTCTTTAATTAATGTTATTTTGTCCCTTCAGGCTCACTGTAGGTAGTCATCCTCAGTGTCTCCCTGTAGTCTCAGTAATGTAAAAGAAGGAAATATCCACCTAATGACATCACACATTGACCTTTGTCACCGTTCCTTTGAGCTGTTTGACCTCAGTTTGGGATCCCTAACCACTTCCTGTTTCTGTGCTTAACTTCATGTCCTGACCTTCGATCTACAGGAAGGGCCTTACTGTATTTCAAAATAAAAGCACACAGCAATTAAAGGACTCTCAGCTCCTCCCAGGGGTCAGTGTGCCCCATGTACAGCGCTTCTTAAACAACGGATCGTATCGTATGGTCATTCATGGTTATAAATCTGAGTGCCTTTTGTTTTTTATAAAATTCTAATAATAATAAAAATATATATTTATAGTTTTAAATCAGCCCTTTTAGGTTTTAATGAATGAATGAAAAGTTCTCCTTCCTGCGACCTCGTTCTCCATGATGGCCCAGTTCCAGGGTTCTGATTGATTGGCTGTGTAGCAGAGGTTACCATGGTAACAGCCCGAGCAGAGGAGGGAGAGTGTGTGTGTGTGTGTGTGTGTGTGTGTGTGTGTGTGTGTGTGTGTGTGTGTGTGTGTGTGTGTGTGTGTGTGTGTGTGTGTGTGTGTGTGTGTGTGTGTGTGTGTGTGGGGGGGGTCTTTTAACTTGTTCTTTCATCCTCTCACTGTGACTGACTCCGTGTCCTCTCTGTTCTCCTCTCAGCGCCAAGACGCCAGAATCATCGTGGGTCTGTTCTACGAGACCGAGGCCCGCAAGGTGTTCTGTGAGGTAGCGTGACCCAGTTTATCCGTGACAGGAGCAGGAATTTTGAATATCAAAGACACCCAGCAAAGACCCTGACTGCACTCTTATTAACATTATTTTAGGATTCAGTGCTCAGGTATCGTTTCAAACAGGATACATCCAGAACTTTGACTCTCTCTCATTCTGTGAACTTATGGAATAATGACTTATTTTTCTAAATAAATCACATCACATAACACTCACATGCAACAGAAGAGGTGACTATTTTGATATTTTACAGGTTTTACACAGGTTTCAACAACCACAGCGCTCCCTCTAAACTTTCTAATGAAGAGCCCCGACGTTACACTTCTTCACCTCAGTGTACAACATTAAGTTTGCAGTCCCATCATGTTGAGACCTACAAAAAGACCCTTTAGACTTTACCCCAAACCCAACAGAGAGTCAGACATTTTTTAATTTAATGTGGAACTTTGTTGCTTTTTTTGCAACTTAACTTTGAAAGTTTGAAAGATGCGATAAAAATTGAACAATGTGGATACCTCGGCAACAAAAATGGCAATTTAACGGCACATGCTGGGTAATTGAATCGTCTAAATAGCACAAATCTGGTGACATTTTGGTATTTGTGCAATCCAGATTATAAATCTTGTCTCTCTCTCTCTCTGCAGGTGTACAAGGATAAGCTCTACGGGAAGAAGTTTGTGTGGTTTCTGATTGGCTGGTACGCTGATAACTGGTTTAAGATCAAAGACCCGTCCATTAACTGCACGGTGGAGCAGATGACGGAGGCGGTGGAGGGTCATGTTACCACCGAGATTGTCATGCTCAACCCCGAGACGGTGCGAGGAGCCTCCAACTTGGTGAGTCAGCTGCTCCAGTCAGGGAAGAAGATCTGTAAACGGTTGAACTCGGATCACAAATTTCCAAGTCTGGCCTCAGAATAAACTTAAACCGACCCCCCACCCACCCAACCCCATCTCGCTCCTGGACGGATCAAATTGAGCTCCACCAGCATGAGAGGGCAGCACCACAGAGTAAAGGTGCACGGAGCAGAATATCATCAGCCCTGTGTGCTTTGTGAATTAGAACTTGAGACGGAGCAGATACCTGTCGCAGATGATGCTCAATGTTTGGAGCTTTTAGCGGCCACAATCTGTTCTTATTGAATTCCCCCGCTGAGCGGAGTGTTATCTGTCAGTCAGAAGCTACGACGTCACAGTCAGTCGACAGAAACACGCGTCTGCCTGGACAGTAATGGTCACATTATGAGTTTATATAAGCCTGATTGATATTTATTAGCTCTCTGTCTATTGATCCATCCTGGTGTGTCTGTGATTTTTTGGGTCATGTTGCCATGGTGACACAACAGCTGATTTTGCTGCTGAGTCTCTGCGGTCCATATTCAATCTGCAGAGTGTATGATCTCTCCTCCCTTCCCTGACGCAGTTTCTCACTGTGAGCACCAAGCTAGTGCTTTTGCAGCCCTGCTCAGAACAGGCTGTTTCTGTGTCTGTACCTTTAAATGTAAATGAGCTGTGGCTGACCACGCCCCCTCTCTGGAAGGGCTTGGGTCGGCTCTGGCTTTCTCGCTCCATGTCCTATTGTTTACGGTGAGAAGGCAGACTCAGAGGGCAGAACAAACACTTAGCTGTGGGAGTGTCACCCACCTGGGGAAGGGGTTACTGCCCTTTGTGATGTCATGAAGGGAAAATCTCCGAACTGCCTGTTTGAGCACACATTTTCTGAAAAGTGGAGCAGGCAAAAGACGGAGAGGATGGGCTTTTCTCATCATTGGAGGGTTTGTAGACAGACTAGGGACACATATCCTTATCTCACATATTTCTCTCTCTCCTCTCAGACCTCTCAGGAGTTTCTGGCCCGGCTGATGTCTAAACTGGGGGGTAAGAACCCAGAGGAGACAGGGGGTTTCCAGGAGGCCCCTCTGGCCTATGACGCTGTGTGGGCTCTGGCTCTGGCCCTCAACAAGACGGTGGGACCCTTGAGGGCCAAGGGCCACCGGCTGGAAGATTTCAACTACAACAACCGAGGAATCACAGCCGAGATCTACAGAGCGCTCAACACCAGCTCCTTCGAGGGCGTGTCGGTGCGTACATGGGAGGAGGACGATGTTTCATTTGGATGAACAATTTGAATCAAATGTATTGATTTTTTTTAATCTCCTAAATTCACTCTTACTCTCTCTCTCTCTCTCTCTCAGGGTCATGTTGTGTTCGACGCCCAGGGTTCTCGGATGGCCTGGACTCTTATCGAACAGCTTCAAGGTACACAAAGATCCTCTTGACGTTCAGATATTGCATCAGAAACAGTCAAACCAATCTCCTTTAAAAAAAACATTTTGCTAGCCTTTTTCTCGTCGTCTTGTGGACAGATCTTATAAATGATTAATTCAGCATCCCGATGTAGTTATTTCAACATTCCCATCAGCCTGTTCATCGTCGTTAAATCCAGTAAAATGTGTGTGTTTTGGTTTCATAGCGCTGTGGTTAGACAGATTTCAGCTGAGGTGTGACTTCTTAGATACAGGGAAACTGTTGCTCAGTGGAGACAGATGGACAGGAGCTCTACAGCTTAAACTGAACACAGGTAGTTGGTGTCCATGAGATAGATCCTGGGGTGGATCCGAGCTGACAGGTCGTCACACAGGGGCCTGGTCAGAATTCATCCAGACACAGCTCATAGAGAAGGAGGGCAGATTAACCCAGCTGTGAGGTGAGAACAGGTGATATGAAACCAGAGAGGGTGGTGTTTCATTTCTGGTGGATCTGGAAGAGAGCGTTGGACAAACAGGAAAACACAAATGCAGTAAAACTTGTGTGACCAATAGGAGTAAACTCTCTGAATAAACACACAAGCTGGATAGATCCCGTGCTATCTGGCTGCATCGTTGTGTTTCCATGAAGATTTTACAGAGAGTGTGTGTGATGGTGTGTGTGTGTGTGTGTGTGTTAACAGCAGAGGTGTGAGTCCCCGTGTGTTTGTCTCCTTCTGATCACTGAGTCTGTTTCTGTCTCCAGTCTGCCTCAGATCTCTGACTGTCGGAGCGCTCTGATTAAACGCCGAGCTCGTGTTGTAGATTTTTCTTTGGGCTCGGTTTAATCTGCAGTCTGTTTGATGATGATAATTGGAGCCATGCTGGACCGGGTCAGCTTTGTGCTCCAGCCCAAACCAGAGAGGCAGAGACGGACATGGAGAATAAAAAGCTCACTCGAGCCTCTGTAGCTGGGAATCATTTGGCTGGAGTAAAGTGCTGACAGCATGAAAAAGAAATGCACAAGCACTCTAAATATAGCGCACTCTTACACTAATAGGGATGTGTTTGTGGCTAAAATATCCTTTAACATCTTTCTATGGTCAAGCAATTATTAGAAAAAAGAGATCTCTGTTGTCATGGATACAGTGAATCCTGTCAGGTTTTCTGACAGCAAAATAAAGGAAAAATCGTGTCATGAAAGATTAACCAGTGACTGCATGACCTCCACACAGAGACAATGATGAGGCGTTGTCTCTACTTGAGTATCTCTTTGTGTTTTTAGAGCCTATTCCACCAAGAGGCCAGCTCAGCTTGGTCTGGTAACGTACACATTAGTTGGCACTTCTACTGTCAAATGTTAGTAATTGTACAAAAATCGCCGATCTGTACCGTCCAACTTCCAGTCACTTCCCATGCATCAGCTGTAATCATGGACAAACACAAAACGCTCCATGTTGTTAATATCCCTTCGATTTTTTTTTTTTTTTTTGCAACTAATGTCAGCGGGTAGCTCCGCCCCATGGACGACCCCCGAGGTGCAGACTTCTGCTGGAACGTCCTCCATTGTTGCCCATTCTCTTCTTATTTGTTGAACTTATTTGAGGGCTACACTATGTCGTGCTGCTATGATGTCACGCCTCCCCGTAGCTGACACGGCTACCAGCTTAAACACCACTTACAAAGTAGGACTACGGTTGGCAGGAAAATCAGGGTTACCGATTGGAACCGTACCAAACTGGACGGGGTGGTGGAAACAGGGCTTTTGTTTATAGAGGATTAGTTCAACACATTGCACTTTATAAGCCCCGCCCACATGACAGTAAATATGTTCGCAGTCAGCCAATTCCCTATATATACTTATAAAACACCTGAGGATACTCTCCTGAGGATAGCTGAAAGCATACATGATGAAGGGCCTGAAGGGGGCTCTGGATCCACTTTGTTCTGTGTAAGGTTCAGTTTTTTGAAGTTTTTAAAATCTGACTTCCTGATTCTGTAATCGTTTTATAGATCATCCCATCGTACCGCACCTTTAAAGAGTTGTTCTCCTCGTTATCACACGAAAGGAGAATGTGCTCCTTCAGGTGTGAACGTGGCTTAATTATCTTCCGTCTCCATGGAAACCTCTCCTCCATGCGAGCTCCTTCACTCTAATTTATAGAACATATCAGAGAATCTTTCTGTCTGCGTATAAATCACATCAGTTTGATGGTTTTTCCGGTTTATCTGCTCTTCTTTTTTTTTTTTTTAGTTCTGATAGATGTGGAGAATATTAAACTGTTTTTATCTGATCTTCAGAGCAGAAGAAGAGGAAGTGTCCTCCTGCGCCTTTGCTGCAGGATGCTGCGTAATGATTGGGTGACGGTGCAGAGATTCAGTGTGTCGTTGTTGGATGCCCGTAGGCTCAGCCTGTGTGCTGCTGCTGCTCCCTGATATTAAAGAGTTTTATCACAGAGAGCTCAGGACTGCAGCTGAACACTCTTTCTCACATGGGTAGTTTTATTTATTTTATTATTAAAACCAGCCCGTGGGGACGCCTGTGGCTGGATCTCATTATTGAAACGTCTCATGAAGTGAAGTGGGTCCTGGGAGCGAGAGGACATCAGACTGTCAGGACATCCCGAGAGGCAGAAAGAGAAATAAATGAATGTCAGGAAATGACATTTATATTAAAAACAAATCGAAGCTGAATACTTATTAAGGATGAAGAAGGCCTGGAGCGGAGTCTCTACACCAGAGGAGACTTTGGAGACTATTATCGCACATCCTGAACCCTTTAAATGTTAAATGTTTCTCTGCAAGCTTTATGCACAGTCGAGCTGGACACTGAATATATATGATCGCTTACTTTCGCCACTTTATGGCGGCCATGTTGCTGGGAGAAAGCTCAGAAGGTGTTGTCATTTCTTTCTGTTATGTTCCAGGTTACACAGATAAAGGATACGTCACCACACCAGGCTTATGGCTACTCCAACCCCAGACTCTAAAATATGATATGGTAGCTAGCTACCCTAGTCCTTCCAGAGAGGGGGCGTGGTCAGACACAGCTCATTTACATTTAAAGGTACAGACACAGAAACAGCCTGTTCTGAGCAGGGCTGAAATAGAGGGGTTTATAGACATGATCAAATACAGGATCAGAGTGGATTTAGAACAAGAAACTTCACACACATGTTTTGAGGAGCTCTGAGACTTATTTAAACTGCTTGACGAAGAGGAGAATATGTGAACTTTAATGCATGTAGCATTGGGAGCATTAGTGTTTGTGCATCATATCCAGTGTTTTTTTTTGTTTTTTTTACGACTTAGCAACTTTATAGTGGTGTGCGTTTGTTTGCTGATTGCAGTCGCTCAGATTAACATGATTTAAATTCTGGAATTTAACAGTAAGACGCGATAACAGCTTCCGAGCACCCTGAGTCTGACGTCATGGTAACAGCTGCCGCAAGAATATGGTCTATGGAGCCGAACTCCATATGTGTCTGACACTCCAGGGGGAACCAACACATCATATCTTGGAATCTTGGGTCGGTATAGACATAACCTGGTGTGGTGACGTTATCTCTCCCTCTCCCTCTCTCTCTCTCTCTCTCTCTCTGTGTCACAGGGGGGAGCTATAAGAAGATCGGGTACTACGACAGCACCAAAGGAAACCTGTCCTGGTACGGAAACGACAAGTGGATCGGTGAGATTCCTTCATCCTCCTCCTCTTTCTTTTACTCCTCATCATCATCCTCCCCTCCTCCCCCTGACTCCTCCCTCCATCATTACCTCCCTCTCCCGCTCCAAGGTAAACGACTCAGATGGAGGGATCTGATTGGTCCTCATGACCTTGACTTTGACTTTGTGTGTGTGTGTGAGAGTGTGTGTGTGTGTGTGTGTGTGTGTGTGTGTGTGTGTGTGTGTGTGTGTGTGTGTGTGTGTGTGTGTGTGATCTAAAATCTGTAAACTCTGATGAGGATGTTGTGTGAAAGAGTGTGAAATGTTGAAGAAAAGTAGATGATGGGTGATGAAACAATGAGAGGCGAGGAGGGGGGTCAAGGGGGGGTGGGGTAAATACATATCAACCTTGACTTGACTCTGAGTGTGTTTGTTTGTGTGTGTGTGTGTTTGTGTGTTTGTGTTACTGTGAGCCTACTGAGAAGCTGCTGATTGGATTTCTTGTTTGCTCAAAGTAACGCTGAATGATTCAAGGTGGAGGAGAGCGGGAGGGAGGAGAGGGGGCACTATCACACCCCTTACAGCTCTAAACCCGGTGAACCAGTGGAAATGCTTTGGTGGGCGAGGTTTTTTTGTCTTCTAGCCTGCGTTAACATACTTAAATGAAAATGGCAGCTATGACAAAGGAGACAACAGACAAAGAGTGCACATAATGTTTTACACAGGTGCAGGTGTTTCGTCCTGTAATATCAGCCGGTGAACTCGTCTGTTGTGTGGTGAACCTCTCAGTCGTGCAGCGTGGATCTCTGTTTCCTTTTTTTTTTTCACCTCACTCTTTCTGCCGTCACTGAAAGCTGCGAGCTGAAACTCTGCCAGCTGTGACTCCAACTAGATTTTTCACAACACAATGAACATGCAGCAAGGTCGTCCAAATGCGTCCCAGCACTTCCTGCGCCCCCCCCCCCCATCCCTCCTCCTCCTCCCCTCGGTGGGACAGGAGGGGGGCCGCAGGAAGTGCTGACCTTATGTTTCTGTCCGACCCCGCGGTCAGTTTGACTCTCTGGACCAGCTGGAGTCTGAAAGTCGTTAGAGACTCTCAGACAGTCGAGGCAGAAGAACAAATACTTTGTGACTGAACTTAAGGACAGATTGAAGCAAAGTTTTAAACTTTGAGGTGATTCTAGTCAAAATCAAATGATATCGAAGCTTTTTTCGATTATCACAGCAACACAAATAGAAGTCCTACACCACAATATTTCTTGTTTTTAATCTTCAAAAATGTCAGACAATCTCCTGCACACTTGTTAAATGTTTGTTTAGTTGACTACTGACAACGCTTCAAAGTTACATTTGTGCAATTTAGACAGTCCTCTCTCTCTCTTTCTCTTGATGCTGCTCTCTTATGCATTTTTTAAAGCTTTGGTAGTGCACGAAAATGACCTAACAAGGGAGATAAGCTGTTAAAAACGGCGGCACTAGACTGGTCTGCATTGCTATGCATCCCAGCATGCAGTGCACAGCAAAGCAGCAGCTTGTACATGATGATGGTGTGATGGTGATGGCCGCACTTGTTGACATGCAAGTGTCAGCGTTACTGGTTTATAGGACAGAGCCCACTTCACAATAGGTGTGAAAGGTGTGTCTGATACGTCGTGTTTTACGATATCTGCACTAATACTCAAGTCCAGGGTGTGTTGTGTTGTCGCCTGTCTGACTGTAGAAGAGTGACACAGTGAAAGAAGCCAGCTCCCCCATCCTCCCCGTCCCCCGTCTCAGCTGAAGTCAGGACGGCCTCCCCCTGCAGTGAAACCAAAAATATCCAGGACTGTGCCCCGACAGAACGAGCTCTGTGAAGGTGACGAGGACGTTTGTTTGTAGCCACAGCTCGAGGTTCAGTTCAACAAGAGTTACTCTGACTTCATGTTTGACACTGAAAAGGGGGGGGGGCGTTGTGGCTTAGTGCACACAGGCTGTTCTCAAGTTGAAGAGTGATTTTTAATGCTGGTCCCTCTCTTGTTGCTCTTATTATTATTATGATGATTATTATTATTCAATCTCCTTTTCTCATGCACATAGAGCAGTATCATCGGTCCAGTCCTGCACGTAAAGCTTCTAGACAAACCCTCTAGAATGTTTCTTGTTCGTTATCTTATCTTGTTCGTTATCTAACAGCTGCATTCACTCATCACGGGCGAGTTGCCTCATTGTAGATATTTTTATCAGGTATGCATTTCTTACTTTTGCCTGAAGCAGCTCGTCTGTAAAGACAGCTCTGACCTGATGACGCTCGCTGATACAGAAATGTTACCTGAGTAGCTCAGTGTGGAGGGACTTGGGTTTCGGGAACTGTAGTAAGGTCTCCAGTTCAAGTCCCGGTGATGAACAGAACATGTGAGTCTGTCTGATCTTCCTGACTACCGAGGTGCCCTTGAGCAAGGCACCGACGTGTGTAGCAGCCCCGCTCTGACATAATCCCCATTAATATATTCATGAAGTAAAGGAATTTCTGGAAACATTGGGCTGATTGGTCTGTGTGTGTGTGTGTGTGTGTGTGTGTGTGTGTGTGTGTGTGTGTGTGTGTGTGTGTGTGTGTGTGTGTGTGAGTGTGTGTGTGAGTGTCGTCTGGTGACACTTGACTTGTCACTCTGACACAGGGATGCGTCTCTAAGAGCGCCCCCTGCTGTTTAAGACCTCACACACCTGTGTGCTCTCTCCTGGCTCAATAACAAAGCTTTAGTTCTCTCCTCCAAATCCATTTCTTCTTCTTCTCCTTCTATTTTTCTTACCTCCACCGTCTCCTTGACAACCACTGCTGCATCAATGCCCCCCTCTCTCTCTTTCTCTCTCTCACATTGCCGTGGTTACCATAATGGAGCCAGTCGCCATGGTAACACACTGTCCCGATTCCACCATCAAGGGCAGAGAGGTATTAATGCTAGAGAACAAATTTCCCAAAGGACACGCACACACACACACACACACACACACACACACACACACACAGGTACGCTCACACCTCCTCACATGCTCGGTGTGTAATCTGTGTGAGTTATTAATCTGTATCACTTTGCTGTATTAGGAGAGCTGCTGCTGTAAAAAGGACAGAGAGACATCAGAGTAACTTCAGGGACAAACTGAGACAGCCTTAAAGTCTACATCACAGCCGTGTGACACACTGAAAATACAACAACACTATATTTACCTGGAGCTTTAAAGGAAAGGTGTGCTAAAGGTGGCTGACTGAAGTTTTGTTATTTTTTGAGTGAGCTCCTTTTTTGATATTTTTCGGGTCATTTTGGCCTTTATTAGACAGGACAGGGAATGTTGGGAGGAGAGAGTGAGGGATGGCATGCAGCAAAGGGCCGAGGTCGTATTCGAACCCACGGCCGCTGCGAGGAGGACCACAGCCTCTATACATGGGGTGCCCAACATAACCACTAGGCTTCGGCCCCCTCCCCCCCTCCTTTCTTTTTTGCTGTTTTGACTACATTTCCAAACCCTGAAACTAGAATTGGCACAGATCCGATCTTTTATCGGTATCAGGTCTGATGTTGACATAATATACATATCAGATATCCGACAGATGGCGCCCTGTCACGATCAGGAAAGATGGTTGGGCACTTTAAAACATTTTCAACTCATAAAGTCTCACTTTGAAGACTTTCAGACCGAACTGTAAGAAGTTTCCACAAATAATCTCCATCAAGAGACGATTTAGATTTCTTGATAAATCATTTGATGTTGTAGGTAAACTTTGTAGTCACAGATGTAAATATATATATTTAACTGTGTGTATGATTACATTATTATCAAAGTTTCCTCAAAGACATCGTTGACATGTGACAGTTAGTTAGTAGTTGTAACGGCCTCAAAGGATCAAAATATATGACTGAGTATTCCTGCAAGCTCCGTTTCTACCCTCACACACTCTGCTGCTGAGGAAGAGCAGAAACCAACGAGTTCAACTTGACTTACATTTACATGTCATTTCATTTACAACATCTGCTGTGTGTGTGTGTGTGTGTGTGTGTGTGTGTGTGTGTGTGTGTGTGTGTGTGTGCGCGCGTGCGTGCGTGCGTGTGCGCGTGCGCGCGTGCGTGCGTGCGTGTGTGTGTGTGAAGTCTGCACAGTGACAGAGGAGCTGCAGGCGAGCAGTGTGAGCCGTGTGTGTGTGTGTGTGTGTGTGTGTGTGTGTGTGTGTGTGTGTGTGTGTGTGTGTGTGTGTGTGTGTGTGTGTGTGTGTGTGTGTGTGTGTGTGTGTCGAGTTTGAATGGATGTTAACAGCGTGTTGCCATGGAGTCTGCAGGTCAGAATAGAAACAGAAGCAGTTTTGTGTGTGTGTGTGTGTGTGTGTTTAGTGTGTGTGTGTGTTTAGTGTGTGTGTGTCACACTTCACAGTGTGATGCTCAGGAGGACTTTGAGGATGTTTCTTCACAGGCTTAGTGTCACACAGCAGCTATTTTTATTCATGTCAGATTCAGAGAACACAACATGAGGCAGAGAGAGGCAGACAGCGGGAGGAGAGAGAGCTTTAAAAAAACAAGAAATCCTTCAGAAACGTTGATTGGACGGACTCACCGCTGCTCGAGCTGATCTGTGGGTCACTCTCTGCAGCTGCTGCTGGACTTTCAACAGGAACAAAGGAAGACAACACGTCTGATTTCATCACCAGATAAAGACAGAAATGTCAAATATGAATATTTGTTAAAGCCTGTAACTGCTGTGAAACAGATTACTGATGTGCTGTTTCCTCTCTGCACCCTCATGTCCTCTTAAGGCCTTTAACCTCGTCTTTGTGTCATGACTGTAAATGTTGACTATGTGTGTTACTGTAGGATGCCTCTAGGGGGCACAACAGAGCGCTCAGTTGGTATGAAACTACATGATATGTTTGATGTAAACTACAAACATGGAGACGCTTGAGATGGTTACTATGATAGCGTTATAATGAATAGTAGCATGAGCTCTGATCAGCTCACACATGTCCTCAATAACAGTATGAGTAACACCTCTCCTCCTGCGTGTGTGTGTGTGTGTGTGTGTGTGTGTGTGTGTGTGTGTGTGTGTGTGTGTGTGTGTGTGTGTCTGTGTCTGTCTCAGGCTCCGGCCCTCCTGCAGACCAGACGGTGGTGATCGAGAAGTTTCGATATCTGTCTCAGAAAATTTTTGTGACGATGTCGGTGTTCGCTGGCTTTGGGATCGTGTTAGGAATCATCTGCCTCACCTTCAACATCTACAACAGCAACGTCAGGTAACACACCTGCTCCACACCTTCATCCTAAACATCAACATCAACGTCAGGTAGCACACCTGCTCCTCACCTTCATCCACAACATCAACATCAACGTCAGGTAACACACCTGCTCCTCACCTTCATCCACAACATCAACATCAACGTCAGGTAGCACACCTGCTCCTCACCTTCATCCTAAACATCAACATCAACGTCAGGTAGCACACCTGCTCCTCACCTTCATCCTAAACATCAACATCAACGTCAGGTAACACACCTGCTCCACACCTTCATCCTAAACATCAACATCAACGTCAGGTAGCACACCTGCTCCTCACCTTCATCCTAAACATCAACATCAACGTCAGGTAACACACCTGCTCCACACCTTCATCCACAACATCAACATCAACGTCAGGTAGCACACCTGCTCCTCACCTTCACCTTATTAGTCCCATTGCTAATCTTTGCCCCTTTACCCTCTACAAAATGACAAGACCCTTCTAGACCCTGATACGTCATCAGTAGTCGTCCGCTGCCCTATACCCCTGGACATGAACGTAGGGGGGAGGGGCTTAGCGGTAGAGGCAAAGGGTCGATTGAGCCTGAACCTGAGTCTGACTCTTCTGCAGGTTTCAGGAGCGTTTTGATGTCTTTCAGCTGCAGCTTTGGCTTTATCCTTTTTACACATTTCACTCACCTATCCTGAAAACTTAAAGCAAATTGACGGACATCGTGCCCCTAAAATCTTCCTGTGTTGTCCCTCACAGTGTGTCAAAGTTTTACCCGTCGGGTGGGAGGGGGGCGGGGCCTCAGTGTAAAGTTTACAACATATCCAAGCTGTTGGACAAAGCCTGCAGTCCTGAGCTATAATTACATTTTTTTTTGTCATTATATAAATGCTGCGTGTAATCAGAATTGTTCACATCATAAAGCGAGTGGAGAGGAACGTACTGGTGGAACGTACCAAAGTGGTCGCCCCCCCCGGTCGCATGAAATAAACGTCAACACTCGCTTAAACACTCTCCATGATGCGGTGCAGGAGTCTTTCTTTGAGCTGGCAGGAAAAAAAATAGGGTTGAAAACGTTTAATATTTGCAAATCAAGCATGCAGCTCCACCTGGAATTTTGGGAAAATGATCATGAGTTTGGTTCATGTTGAAAAAGACTATTAGCTGTCCTTTTATAAAATCTGTAACTTCAGGAGAGACAAACCTGAGCGTATAAATAAAACCGAGTGCACATGGAGGTGTTCAGATCAGTAACAGAGCAGAGCAGAGAGACAGACGGTTAAAGCCAGGCTTCGAATCTTTCTGACAGACAGTAAATAAAGTGAATGACAGTGAAGAGCTGTGTGTGTCTGTGAGAGATAACACCTCACACTGACACACACAGACTCTGTTATCACTCTGTGCAGGATACCGAACCTGTATCTATAGTGTCCC
The DNA here is from genome assembly GCF_963930695.1 of Labrus bergylta. Taxonomy (NCBI): domain Eukaryota; kingdom Metazoa; phylum Chordata; class Actinopteri; order Labriformes; family Labridae; genus Labrus; species Labrus bergylta. Next base: position 6,559,955 of record NC_089213.1, on the reverse strand, counting down.
GAGTCCTGACCTCACGCAGGAATCTTACTACAGAGAAGGCAGGAAAAAGTAAAGTGGGAGTAAAAAATGTGTCTTCTTGCAGCTCATCCCAATAAAACTGTCTGTTCCATATTTATCATTTTATAAATTCTATATCCTGTCTACTGTTTGATAGAGATCAGATTTTGTTCCATTCTGCTCCTCCATTATTATTTTATGGGTGTTTGTTTACATCATGGTCATGTATGTATTTATGTGTTTCAGGTACATCCAGAACTCTCAGCCGTACCTGAACAACATGACAGCGGTGGGCTGTATGATGGCGTTGGCTGCTGTGTTTCCTCTGGGCATCGACGGCCTGCACGTCCACAGGACTCACTTCCCCGTCGTCTGCCAGGTACGATGAGAGAGTCTGTTTCAAACACGCCGGTTTTAAACTTTTAAACTTATTATCAGACACAGTTGTCCATCATCTGTGAGACATCATCAAAGATGTCCAACAAAAAACGATACTCAACTTTATCATTTCATCCTTCAAAACTTAAATCGACTACGCTTCACTATCCTCTTTTTCAGTTTCCATTTTATTTATCAAAAACATTATAAGGATAAATGTTGTTCCCCAGTGTGCATTTTATCTCTCCGTCAAAATATAATCAGGAGGGAGGAGAGGTGTGTGTGAAGCAGACATTTGTTCAAAGGTGTAACATGCAACTTTCTGAGTAGATTTCCAGAAGTTGTTGCACCAGTCTTTCAAACCTAAACAAAACTGTCTCTGAGCTCCAGACCTCATAGAGGTTAAGGGGACAGGAGGAACAGTGAGGAGGAAGTTGTGAGGGTAGGTGTGTCGGTATGAAGGAGTTTAGAAAAGTAGGGAGGTGATGCCTTGAATGTAAGAAGGAGAAAATGTGTTTGGATCTGTCCCAGGTCGCTTTGCGCCACACACACACACACACAATAGGGCCCTTAAGTTCTGGTCTGCTCGCTCCTCGTGCCGTCAGTTTGAATCTCTCCTCTTCAGAGAAGACGAGACACAGATGAGTTCTGCTTAGTCTCAGACGACAGGAAGACATTTTTTTAGAGGTCTATTAAAGTCAGACGGAGGTTAATGATGCAGCCTAAAGTTTAATGAAAGATTAATGAACGAGTGTGATAATAATAAACCCTCTCTTTCTCTCTTTCTCTGTTTCTCCGTGTCTCTCTCTCTATCTCTCTCTCTCTCTCTCTCTCTGTTTCTCCCTCTCTCTCTCTCTCTCTCTCTTGGTCAGTTCCGTCTCTGGCTGCTCGGTCTGGGCTTTAGTCTGGCGTACGGCAGCATGTTCACAAAGATCTGGTGGGTCCACACGGTCTTCACCAAGAAGGAGGACAAGAAGGACAAGAGGAAGGTAAGGAGACAAGGACTTTTAGGGACGGTTAGGGAACATGGTAACACTTTACAATAAGGGTACATTAGTTAACATTAGTTAAGGCATTATTAAGCCTTAACTAATGGTTACTAACAGTTAACTAATGTGTCTAGTAATCATTTATTAAGAGTGTTCATGTTAACTACGGTATTAATTAATGCATTATTTAATCCTTATTAAGGATGTTCTTGTCCATCCTCCAACTGGTGACTTATTTTTGGTAAAGGTTGAGATCAATGGACCACACCATGGTCTTCATGTAGACGTTAGATTGTTCCTTTATCTTCATGTAGACGTTCTTATCTTACAGCCTCACCTATCATTATTGTTGATGTTATATAAGCATTACTAAACCATGATCAACCATTTATTAATGCTCTGAATAAGCATTATTTAGCCATAATTAACCATTTATTAATGCTCTGAATAAGCATTACTTAGCCATAATTAACCATTTATTAATGCTCTGAATAAGCATTACTTAGCCATAATTAACCATTTATTAATGCTCTGAATAAGCATTACTTAACCATAATTAACCATTAAGGCTTAATGCATTAACTAATGTTAATTAATGTACCCTTATTGTAAAATGTTACCGGGAACATCAGAGGGGGGTGCACAATGAGGAGATCATCTGATCCCTAAAAACATCCCACATGCCGTCTCTCTGCTGAGAAAGAAAGGAGACAGAGTGAGCAGGATGAAGATATAAACACACCTGTGATCAGGTGTATAAACGGTGTGGATCTGACAAAAATCCCACAGCAGGACATTTTCCCTTTAACCTCAGAGCGTCACTCTGCTTCTCCGTGTTTCTCTCCGCTTGCTTTCGCTGTTTTTCTGCCGCCACAGTGCGCTGACGTAACCGTCTCCAAATTAATCTATAACATATGGATCATAACATATGGAGATTTAAGGTGTGAAATAATCCAACAAGATCAATCCTCACTGTGCAGTGTCGACCTGTTTGTTTGTTTACCTCGATTAAATAAATAAAAAGTTTACTTATTGATGGATCATAAATCTGTGAGATGATCAGACTGCCTCAGTTTGATTCTTATCCTCGTGTTGTTTTCATTCTAATATTGTTTTTCTTCATGAATCCTTTCACAGACTCACACACTGTCTCTTTTTTTTCCCAGCAGCACCTGGAGCCGTGGAAGCTTTACGCCACGGTGGGAGTCCTGCTGGGGATCGACGTCCTGTCTCTGATGATCTGGCAGATCGTGGATCCTCTGCACATCACCGTGGAGGTTTGATCAGTGAAATATAAGAACTTCAGTGCAGCTTCATTGTTAAAAAAAAACAGACAACAGATCCGCACTTCACTTAAACTCTGATGAAGCGCTCAGAGGACACAGCTCACTTTACAGTGTGTGGAGACGTAGTGTGATACAGTAGTGTTGTAGTCAAGACCACACTAACCGAGACCAGAGTGCTCAGGAAACTGAGACAGAGACTGAGACAAGACCATAAATATCTCTGATAAATCCTCATCTTGATGCAGCATCGTGTCACTCACTTGGACCGTAACACCTGGAAGGTTGCGGTCGTAACCGGGGGATAAAAATCAAATTCTGAATGAACTAAAGTGATTTGTTCTTTTAGAAAGAGGTGATTTTCTTCTAATCTCAGAAATGACATGGACAAAGAAGCTTATCAGTGGTGGTCTTAATTTATAATCCTGAGTCTGGCCAGCCTGAGACAGAGACGAGACTGAGTTAAAATGCTTTCAATGCCGAGAGCTTCAAAAAGTGGTCTGGAGGGGCGCTGGTGGCGCATTGGTTAAAGCGCGCGCCCTATGTATGGAGGCTGTAGTCCTCCAAGTGGGTGACCCGGGTTCAAATCCAACCTGTGGCCCCTTTCCCGCATGTCATTCCCTACTCACTCTCTCCCTGATTTCCAACTCTATCCACTGTTCTATTTCTACAATAAAGGCCCAAAATGCCCAAAAATAAATCTTTAAAAAAAATTTAAAAAGTGGTCTGGAGACCGGTCTTTGATACAGAATGATGTTATGATGGAGTGAACATCTGTGTTTCCTTCTGCTGCACTCAGTAAGTCGTTCATTGTCTTTAACACTCAGAAAGACGGTCAGGTAAGCAGACTCGAGCCGGGGTGGATAAAGTCTTCTGAGTGATCCTGTGTTTGCTTCCATAATGCTGAGTGAAAGGCACCTCAGTATGCACTACCCTGCTTAGGGTCGCCTCAAAACCAAAACTTGACGAAAACGCATAAAAGAACCCCAAACTGTTAAGCTTGTGGTGATTATGACAGCCTCTGATGTGATTAATCCTGATGAAATGTTTTAATGGATCGACAGGCAGCTCTGATATATTCATGTTGATTCTACCTGTTTGTGTGTCGGGAGCAGAAGTTCACCAGAGAGGCCCCTAAAGGAGACCTGGATGTTCTGATTCAGCCTCTGCTCGAGCACTGCAGCTCTCAGAAGATGAACACCTGGCTGGGTGAGTCCAACACCCGCTGTGACATCACCTGTCAGATCTGTGTGTGTGTGTGTGTGTGTGTGTGTGCGCGCTCAGGAGGACTTTCAACCTGATTACGATTTCTTTTTTGTTCTGAGTGAAACAACCAGACGTACAAACGGCTGTACCTGTCCTCACGGCGGCCATCTTGTCCCCTCAGGTGTGGTTTACGGTTATAAAGGTTTGCTGCTGCTGCTCGGCATCTTCCTCGCCTACGAGACCAAATCCGTCTCCACCGAGAAGATCAACGACCACCGAGCCGTGGGCATGGCCATCTACAACGTCGCTGTGAGTCCCCCTCCTCTGTGTTCGTGTGTGTGTGTGTGTGTGTGTGTGTGTGTGTGTGTGTGTGTGTGTGTGTGTGTGTGTGTGTGTGTGTGTGTGTGTGTGTGTGTGTGTGTGTGTTACCATAAGCCTTAGGTACACACAGTGAGTACACGTGTCTGTTATATCGATCAGGATGGAAGATTTTCTGTGATTCTGCCAACAAGAAGACAATCCTTCACACGGATCAACTTAGTGACACTCATAAAACAGAGAAAATAAAGCAGGTTGTTTAGCTGCAGGTGAGAACAGACAGAAATGAAAAGATTTAACCTTCAATCTCGTGTCGTCCCGAGGTCAGCTGACCGAACAGAAGAAAACAGAAGGTGTCCTCCTCAGACTCGGTGTTAGACATCAAGGTCTCTGAGTTCAGGCTGTCTGCAGAG